>NW_017972655.1:64921-65307 GCF_001876935.1 Asparagus officinalis
TGCCACACATTTAGCAAATGAGTTACCAAGAAATAGAAGCGGTAGCTAGCAAGGAGGTCCTCACCAAAATGCACTATTTCCTCAATACACATTTTTCCTGTACATATATATTGTTGGGGGTAAGGCAAGAAAGATGTCTTCTTTCAAAACAAAAGATGTCATTAGGTAAATGGACAAGTACCGCCAACAAAGTTGCAAACTTAATGTTTAGAGAAACATTCAGAATAAAGAAGTAGAACACAAGAGATTTGCCTGAAGAAACCAAAAAACTTCCAATAAATAGAATTGATAAGAATACAACTTTGGACACCATTCTAGTACCTCAAAAAATCCAGAAAACACTTGAGAATAACTCAAATTGTTGCAAAACTCTCAAGAAATCTAGA
>NW_017972655.1:65318-94053 GCF_001876935.1 Asparagus officinalis
TTATCTATCCATGCATCCTGGGCTAACTAGAAATCACAAATAGGATCGAGAAATAATAAATACAATCCTTGTTCAACTAGAAATTACGAATAAAGTGACTTTTTTCCGAGTTTGTTCAAACCTTACTTGTGATATGTTATTCCTTTTTTTTGTTAATCTACTGTATGATATTTTCCCATGAAAAAAAACTTATACACATAAAAAATTTATACACATGGTTTTTAATTTCAATGTGTTCTCTCATGTTTATAATCGTCAGAGGATTCTACATTTATATATATTGTTCAAAAGAACATAAAACTATCAATAAATCGATAACTTAATTGAATAGACTGGTCTAATTAACAATTTATTTTATGATCACAATCATATAAGCTATAAAAAATGAAAAAATCTATAGAACTAAGGTTATGAATAACTTCCTAACCCGAGTTCTAGAACTGGATTCTGGATACTCGCTCAAATAAACTTAACATTAATACCCAAACCATCTTGAGAAACACATCAAACATTGGTTGCATTGGATGCAACCCGTTGTGTACACCGTCTTAAAACTGGATATGAGCTACTAGTACACGAATCTGGTAACTGATATGCCTACCTGATAGAAGAATCAATGCATTAGAGGAGATACCCAAGCTGGACCAGGTCCTGTAGGATTTTTATGATTGTTCAAACTAACAGGGATGAATGGCATTTTGATCCCCTCCGTTTCAATTTTCGAATTTAATTTGGAGGAAGGAAGCTATCTTTACTTATCTGAAAAACTGAATGTAACCCATTACCTACATATCTCAAAAACTGGTAACTGAGATGTGTAGGCAATGGGTTGCATCCAGTTTTTTGAGATATGTAGGTACGTAATGGGTTACATTCAGTTTTTCAGCTAGGTAAAAAAAAAGAAAAAAAAAACTTTTCTTTTCTTTTCTTTTTTGTGCTGAGATTTTGGTTTATGGGTTTGATTGGAGTCCATAAGAATTAATCAAGTGAGGTCTCTTAAGAAAATTTGGTGAAAATTAGAGATGTAGATGGTCGTTTATGTGGAGGTGGCACTACCGGTAGTAATAAATCATAAAAGATTCTACCTTGAGCTCTGATCTGAGAGATGATACATTGACGATCCTGGCTCCTGAGCTTGAAAGCTTAAGCAGAGGAAGAAGAGCTTCAATCACTCTCTTGCAACCGTAATAGTTGGTGTCGATGCACGTAACTCCACCATCATAGGTCTGCTTAACACATTCTTGAATTATATCCACCGCCTGTCCTGATAACTGCACACCAATCAAACCCATAAACCAAAATCTCAGCACAAAAAAGAAAAGAGAAAAAAAAGACTAAAAAAAAAAAGCATAGATAACAATAAATTCTGCATGTGTATTTTTTTACGAAACATATTCATCTATATCCAGTTGGTTTTCTGACAAAAAATTGTTCCTTAGACGTCTGGAAAAAAACATTTGCACTTCAGAACATGACGGTGCCAAGGAATTTTATCATGTGAAATCTCTACAATTAGACATTTATTTTTAAAGCATCTATAACTTTTTCGGATGAGAGGGGGGGAAAAGAAGCTTTTGAAAGTTAAAAAGAGAAGATAGGGGGTAAAACTAAGTTGTTAATATTGGTTACGTACTGGAAAATTTGATATTCTACATTAGGATAAACTACAAGTTACCTTCTTCTTCTATATTCTATATTTTAAAAAAAAACCTCATTTAAAAAGTTCAACAAAAATCTCCTTACGTATGATCACAGTGGCAGTGTTAGTTCAAGTGTTCATATGGAAATTTTAGGTCAATGATTTGAAAAAAAAAAAAAGGTTATAATTTAGGCAAATCAAAGTACAAACTTTTTCTCTATTTTCATCTTTTCCACTCTCAAAAGCTGTGAGATTCGGATTAACTAACGGTCCATCAATGGTCAAAATTACTTTTTTCGAAATTAAAGATAAAAAAGCTAGCATTTTTTTTTAACCCAAACTTGGGGATCAATGTTGAGATCCCTGAGCTTCTCCTCATCGACAACAAGCCCGGAGGCTCCAGCGTTGTTGACCAAGATATCGAGCTTCCCGAATCGACCCTCGACGAACCGGGCCAGGGTTTCGACGCTGGAGGGGTCTCGGACGTCGAGCTGGTGGGAGACGACGTTTTCGAGGCCGAAGTCTCGGCGTAGAGACTCGGCGGCCGCGACGCCGAGGGCGGGGTCGCGTGCGGCGAGGACGACGGAGACGCCGCGCTGCGCGAGGTGGCGGACGGTGAGGCCGATGCCCTTGTTGGCTCCCGTCACCACCGCGTACAGTGGAGACTGTGGTTTGATGACGGTAGTCTCCATTTCTTCTCTCTCTCTCTTTTTTGGAAAGTGGGAGGAAAGAGAGAGAGAATGAGTTCGGTATTATGTGAGCGTATATAATGAGCGCACGTTAGTTATAAAAGATCGATTATATGCGAAAACGATAATATAAAGTAGAAAAACACTACGCGCTTTAAAAATATCAGGTGAGGCCTCCTACACTACAGAGGGAGAGGGGGTGCGATCGGAGGTGAAAAATCTCAGGTGAGGCCCCTTACACTGTAAAGAAAGGAGGTGTGACCGGAGGTGTGACAGAGGGTGTGCCTCTAGCGTCACCCTATAAAGTAACATTACATCAGGAATGGAGAGCAGGCAGAATGCAAAGTGTACTGCTCTCCCTTCTTACTCATTTGCGTACGATGGTGATGATTCACCACATGAAAATTATAATGATGCGCTATCATGGTTCTATTTTTTTTTTGTACGTAGGAGTATCAAGTGAGTATAATGAGAGTAGTATACTTATCACTACCTTTTTAGTGATTTAAACTCTTTCGTTGTTGTCTAAAAAGCTAATCAAAGCTAAGTGAATAAGAGATGGGCTAATTTTATATTTTATAATTTAAGCAACTCAAAAAAAAACCAGGCTTGTGAAATCTGCACAAACCATTTATTTGTGTAAATTAGATTTGAACTTTGTTCTCATATTCAAGTCCAAATTGAACACGAATTCGTCGTACTGAAAGTTTACACTAATAATTGGAATTATGTATTGT
The DNA here is from genome assembly GCF_001876935.1 of Asparagus officinalis. Taxonomy (NCBI): domain Eukaryota; kingdom Viridiplantae; phylum Streptophyta; class Magnoliopsida; order Asparagales; family Asparagaceae; genus Asparagus; species Asparagus officinalis. The sequence goes on from NW_017972655.1 coordinate 68,384, forward strand.
TCGATTCCATTATTTTCCATCCTGCTTTTGCACCGTACAGTCCACGGGAGGACGAAGAGGGGATGGGAAGGGGTAACCATTTGCTAGATTTGATCGAATGAAGAGGTAGAAGAGCTTTGTTGTTAAATGTTTTTATGGATTTTAATCGGAGGGGAGGGCAAATATTACTGCTCTCCACTAAATACTAACATATCTTATAGTGGTAGATAAAATAAATAATTAATTGGAAGATTTGAATTTTAAGCCATTATGTATTAGAAAAAGCCCCTTTATATCACACGTTAGCGTGTGATCACATGCGCGCTTTTTGTTTGGATCACTGCCGTCTAGTTTAAGAGATTATACTCTTTCAGTCTTTTGTCAGTTTGTGTTCTTTGTCTGCTTAAGAATTAAGAATGAGAAGCCAAAACAATTCTCGAATCCGTTGGGTAATGTATAGCAATATGAGCAAAGAGAATAGAGAGAAGACAATGAGCACTTAATCTTTCAATTTTTCTTTTTTCTTCACTTACAAATAAAATCTCATACCATCTACTTATAGGCATGTGAAAAGGAGATATTACATGCATCATATTTATGAGAATTTACTTGGGAATGTTAATAGACATCTACAATTAGTACTACTATAACTCCTTGAAATACCAATGAACATCTATAATAATAATATTATAACAATTATAACACTCTCCCTTGGATGTCCATTTATTCAATCAAGAATATGCCTCGTTAAAACCTTACTAGGTAAAACCCTATGAGAAAAACCCTAGTGAAGGAAAAAGAGTACATTATTCTTATCCATCATTTGAGGTAATACTTTGCTAGAAAGAAAAGAAAAAAAATACAATACTTGCTCCCCCTTTTGTCTACATCCTTATCTTGTAAGATCATCATTCGAGGTCCTTGAACCATCGTAGTCCAATTTTGTAGACTAGTTCCTAGAAACTCTTTGTAGGCAGTGACTTCGTGAATAAATCGGCGAGATTATCACTAAATCGAACTTGTTGAATATCAATAACACCATTCTCTTGAATATCATGAGTAAAGAAGAACTTTCGAGATATGTGTTTTGTTCTATCACCTTTGATATACCCCGTCTTCAATTGAGCTATACATGTTGTATTATCCTCATACAAAATTGTTGGTACCTCAATTTGAGAGGACAATCCACATGTCTTCTGAATGTGTTAGATTATTGATCTGAGCCAGACACACTCTCGGCTTGCTTCATGAATTGCCAGAATTTCTGCATGATTAGATGATATAGTCGCAATTGTTTGCTTGGTAGAACGCCAAGATATAGCAATACCACCATATATGAAGACATAACCCATTTGTGATCGTCCATTATGAGGATCAGACAAATAACCCGCATCTGCATATCCTACCAACTCTGATTTGGACAAATGAGCGTCCATTATGAGGATCAGACAAATAACCCGCATCTGCATATCCTACCAACTCTGATTTGGACAAATGAGAATAGTATAAACCCATATCCATTGTACCTCTATCCTACCAACTCTGATTTGGACAAATGAGAATAGTATAAACCCATATCCATTGTACCTCTAAGATATTAAAATATATGTTTAACCCCTGTCTAATGTCTTCTTGTAGGTGACGAACTATATATTGCTAATAAATTCACGACAAATGATATATCCGGTCGAGTGTGACTAGCAAGATACATTAGTGCACCTATTGTGCTCAGATATGGTACTTCAGGACCAAGCAGTTCTTCGTCATTTTTCTTAGGTCAGAAAAGATCTTTATTAATTTCAAGTGATCTCACGACCATTGGAGTACTGTGCCTTATCCATATAAAATCTTTTAAGTATCTTTGATATATAAGCAGATTGGTGTATAAAAATCTCATTCTTAAGATGTTCAATCTGTAAGCCGAGGAAAAATTTTGTTCTGCCAAGATTTTTCATTTCAAATTCCAGCTTTAGGCCATTTGCAGCCTTTTGAAGCTCTTCAGGAGTTCCAATGATCTTTAAATCATCAACGTACACTACAATAATCACAAATTGTGATTTAGATCTCTTTATAAAAACACAATGGCAAATAGGATATTATTATAACCTTGTTTCAACAAGTACTCAGTTAAGCGATTGTACCACATACGACCTGCTTGCTTTAAACCATAGAGAGACCTCTGCAGTTTTATCAAATAAAACTCTCTCGGATTAGAGTTATACTTTTTCAGGCAACTGTAATCCTTCCGGGATTTTCATATAAATGTCATTATCAAGTGAGCCATACAGATAGATTATGATTACATCCATGAGACGCATTTCAAGTTTTTCACAAACTGCCAAATTAATTAAATATCGAAAAGTTGTTGCATCCACCACAGGAGAATACGTCTCTTCATAATCAATATCGGGTCTTTGTGAGAATCCTTGGGCAACTAATCGTGCTTTATATCTAACAACTTCATTATTCTCGTTCCGTTTTCGCACGAAAACCCATTTATATCCTACAGGTTTTATACCAGTAGGTGTCTGAACAACAGGTCCAAAAACTTTATGCTTCGCTAGCGATTTTAATTCACAATCTATAGCATCTTTCCATTTCGGCCAATCTTCTCGATGTCTACACTCCTCCATAGACATTGGTTCAAGATCCTCATTTTCATTTATAACATTTTGCGCAACATGATATGCAAAAATATCGTCGACGATTATTTCATTTCTGTTCCATCGTTCCCCAGTCATAATATAATTGATAGAGATCTCTTCATTTTCTTTAATTTCAGGTACCCGATTCTCTTTCGGAACTAACTCATCTAGATGCTCACTGGAGAACTTTCTTGAGTAACATTTTCCTCAACTTGGTCATTTGTATGCTTTACTCCTTTTCTTTTACGAGGATTTTTATCTTTGGAACCGATTGGTCTACCACGCTTTATTTGTCCATTTATCTCATTAGCGGTGATAGGTTGTCCTTCAGGAACAACAATTTTGACAGGAGCATTTGCAGCTGGTATATGTGACTTAGTCACTTTTTTTGGGTCAGTAAACGCGTCTGGCAGTTGATTTGCTAATTTTTGTAAATGAATTATCTTTTGAACTTCTTGTTCACATTGTTTCGTGCGAGGATGATGGTGGGACAATGATAATTCATTCCAGCTAATTTCTTTTACCAGCTGCTTAATTTCCCCCCCTAATGTTGGGAAAAGTGTCTCATCAAAATGACAATCGGCAAAACGTGTCGTAAATAAATCTACTGTAGACGGTTCAAGATATTTAATTATAGATGGAGATTCATACCCAACATATATTCCTAACCTCCTTTGAGGTCCCATCTTCGTGCGTTGTGGTGGAGCAATTGGAACATAAACCGCACATCCAAAAATTTTTAGATGGGAAATATTTGGTTCATGACCATAAACCAATCGTAATGGGGAGAATTCATGATAACTTGTTGGCCTGACGCGAATAAGTGTTGCTGCATGTAAGATAACATGTCCCCATAAAGATATAGGAAGTTTTGCTCTCATAAGTAATGGTCTGGCAATTAATTGAATTCGTTTTATAAATGATTCTGCAAGGCCATTCTGAGTATGAACATGTGCTACAGGATGTTCAACGCTTATCCCGATAGCAGTACAATAATCATTGAACGCTTGAGAAGTGAATTCACCAGCATTATTAAGTCGTATAGTTTTAATCGGATTGTCTGGAAAGTGAGCTCGTAGTCGGATTAGTTGAGCTAGTAATCTCGCAAACGCCAAATTGCGAGTTGATAATAAGCATACATGTGACCATCTAGTTGAAGCATCAATTAAAACCATAAAATATCTAAATGGTCCACTTGGTGGATGTATAGGTCCACAAATATCACCATGTATGCATTCCAAAAATCCAAGGGATTTAGTTCCAATCTTAGCTGGTGACAGTCTAGTAATTAATTTGCCTTGAGAGCAAGCAACACATGAGAATTCATTTGTTTGTAACATTTTCTGATTTTTCAATGAATGTCCACATGAATTCTCTATAATCCTTTGCATCATAATTGAACCGGGATGACCTGACTGTTAATGCCAAACTATAACTCATTGTGATTAGTTAACTTCTGGTTTACTGGAGCACGTGCCTCAATTTTGCCAATATTTGTGTAGTATAAACCAAAAGAAAATGCAAGCTATTTTTCTAGTACGCTTTTCTTACCTGAAACAATAGTCGTAATATACAAATATTTGACATTGCCTTCATTTGTTGTCTCAATATGATATCCATTCTTGCGAATATCCTTAAAACTCAATAAAATTCGTTAAGACTTTTCAGAATATAAGGCATCATCAATTACAAATTTTGTTCCTCTAGGCAATATGATATGAGCTCTTCCGGAGTCTTCAATTAGGTTTGCACTGCCACAAATTGTACTGAAATTTGTTGCTTGCTTCTTTAAGTAGGAGAAGCATTTCAAATCCTTAGTATGTGTTGTTGCACTGTCGATGAGGCACAAATTTTTGTCATCAACAAAAGGTCCAATCGGAGATAATTCCATATTCATCATTGAAAGAGTGACATGCGCCAAAGCAAAGAAAATAAATAAATAATAAAATATAGGAAATGTAAAAAAATAAAAGTCATAACTCATATTGCACCTAAAACACATAAATATTGATTAAGATTTTTATTTTATTGCATAGATATTTATTTGATAGCATAAACATTACATAGATATTTATTTGATAATGTAAACATTCTGCTTATGAAAATATATTTATTTGATAGCATAAACATTACATAGATATTTATTTGATAATGTAAACATTCTGCTTATGAAAATAATATTATCATCCTTGAACATTATTGCATAGATATTTATTTGATAATGTAAACATTCTGCTTATGAAAATAATATTATCATCCTTGAACATTATTGCTATCAATCAAATAAGGAATATTTTCCTTCGGTTGGAGGAAAAAATCAGCAACATCCAGATGAGTGATATCATTAGAAGGATCACACTCAGTAACGAAATTTGTTTCCACCTTTTTCTCATTTTTTTAGTGATTCTTGATAGAGCTCAATAAAATGCTTCGGTGTACGACAGATACGCGACCAATGGCCCTTCATTCCACAACGATAACATGAGCTTTCCACTGAATTTTTGTTTGAGTCCTTGTTTGAGTCCCCTTTATCTTTCCCAATTGTCTTCTCATTTCTCTCCCACTTCAGGTGGCGAGATGAATTTTTGAAATAACCACCACGATTATCAAAACAACCTGAACGACCTCGACCACGTCCGGTTCCACGGCCACGACCATGACCACGACCTCGTGTTTGATTATGATGCTGATACGTAGTCACATTCACTTCAAGGAACGGAGCAGAACCAGTTGGATGTGCTTCATGATTTTTCATTAAGAGCTCATTATTTTGTTCAGCCACGAGAAGACAAGAAATCAATTCAGAATATTTCTTAAAACCCTTTTCACGATATTGTTGCTGCAGGAGCAAATTCGATGCATGAAAAGTAAAAAAAGTCTTTTCCAACTTATCCTCATCAATGACTTTTTCCCCACATAATTTTAACTGGGAGCTAATTCGAAACATAGCTGAATTATATTCACTTATTGTTTTATAATCTTGTAAACGTAAGTGCATCCAGTCATAACGAGCTTTGGGAAGAATAACCGTCTTCTGGTGGTCATACCTCTCTTTTAGGCTATTCCAAAGGACAAGGGGATCCTTTACCGTTAAATATTCCTCTTTCAGTCCCTCGTGAAAGTCGTGTCATAGGAAAATCATTACTTTTGCTTTGTCCTGATTGGATGCATCATTACCATCTTTAATTGTATCACCAAGGACATTAGCTTCCAAATGGATTTCAGCGTCAAATATCCAAGATAAATAATTTTTGCCCGTGATGTCTAATGCCACAAACTCAAGCTTTGCCAAATTTGCCATGATGCTATTATAAAAAATTAGTTAGTATATGATCAATTTATAGTTACAAAAATTCATAAGTATTTACAAAGAAACAAACAAGACAGAGTTGATAAATTCATAAGTATTTACAAAGAAACAAACAAGACAGAGTTGATAAGACGTAGTTGATGGCATGTGCATGCATCCAATAAATATGCAAAATAAAATATGAATAATCCAACTAGAAAATTAGATTAAGTACCCCTTTTTTTATTAGACTGACTGAAGACATGACGTTTTCTTTTTGAATTAATAAGTTATTTATATAAAATTGAGCATATGAAGCATGATAGATGATCCATAACAACAAAAAAAATCTTATATCTTGCATCGAATAAATTTAATATCAATGTAAAATTTTACATAATGAAAATCAAACCTTAACTGAACCAATATTTATATTAGTAAAATATATTAATCCTAGAAGAACCAAGAAAAGTTTCTCAATGCGCCAATATGTCCAAATTCTCAATCAATATAATATATAATATAAAGATTAGAAATCTTTACCTTAAAAACAAACCGTTGTGCCATAGCGGGATATAGTCTCGTGCTGATAACGTGTTATAAAGCTAATGGATAGCAATATGAGTAAAGAGAATAGAGAGAAGACAATGAGCACTCAATCATTCAATTCTTCTTTTTTCTTCACTTACAAATACAATCTCATGCCATCTACTTATAGGCATGTGAAAAGGAGATATTACATGCATCATATTTATGAGAATTTACTTGGGAGTGTCAATAGACATCTACAATTAGTACTACTATAACTCCTTGGAATACCAATGGACATCCATAATAATATTATAACAATTATAACAAAAACAATCCCCAAAACCAAGCATTTACTAAATCAAAAGGCACATCATTCACTAGGGAACATAAAAATTAATTAACCAAAATTTTAATTCAATTTAGTAATTTGAAACCAGTACTTAGCTTTTTTTTTCCCATGTAAACATGTTTTCGGGTTAGTTCTACAAAAGTACCACAAGTACTAATTCATAATCAAAATCCTGAAACATCTCTGTTTCAATATGGGACTAAACTGAAAACATGAATTCCATTGTCTATCACTTCCTTGCACACATCAAAATCATTGGGCATGAAGTAGTTCTTTTTTTTTTAAAAATCTAAGAAGTCCTTTATCAGTTGAGACACCAAAGTAATTACTCTAGATGAACTGTGCCAAATTGGCAAGCTGAGGAAGTCGAGTATTGAGCTGATGGAAGATTATGCTCATAATTCCAAATTCCTGTAGAAGCAATTTCAACAGCTCATCTCTCTGGTGGAACTGCTTCCGATCTCTTGCTCGTTTCCGTGGAAGGAAGAACCGAAGCATACTCTCAGAGTCTCGGATATATGAAGAACTGATCTAGGGAAGTATAGAAGACATTAGAAAACACAGAACGCGCTGTAGTCATGCAGAAAAATGAAAGAAAATCGACTTTAACGAAACTGAATTTATGATGCTCCATGTTCTTGCAACATACTATATCTCGTAAAGGGCAAGAATTAAGGGAAAAGATCTGTGGAAGTGAGATGAGGGATGCGATCTCGATGAAAACAATCTGTCTGTCACCGAAACTATAAGCTGTTCTTCCCAATTTTTGACCCAATTAATTTGCTTTATATAGTTGACCAGTTCTATAATGGTTTTCTTCTGTTAGCAACGGTTGTGAAGGTGTTTTCACAAAACATAAGGAGTCGAGTATTCTTCCATACTGCTTTCTTTTGTTCCTTTTGGCTTACTCCTCTTATAGTCCCATATTCACATTGAAGTTAATAAGATATAATTTCTATTTTTTTAAGAATATAAAGTTAAGGGTTTTTCTCATATTAGATCCTAATTCGTACAATAGTTTTGTATTAGACCCCCATATTTTTCATATTTGTAAATTATGTCCCCAAATCTTCATACACTTTTTACCCCCAAAACGAAGGTGTTATTTAATACAACTTGATGGATTTGGAAGTATAATTAAATATGGCAATGCTATTTAAAACAATTTAATGGAGCCTAACACAAAAATAGGATAGAATTTAGGGTCTAACATGAGAAACACCCAAAATTCAAAACACAAAGGAATCTATTTGTCAACTTGTACTGGGAATCTGGTAAATAACTAAATAAGTTTCAGGACTAATCCCTAGTTTTATTTGATACTATACGAAATTCTGTTTCGAGCATTGGATTAAATCCTCCTGTGTCCGATCTTCTATTGCTTGATGTTGCTCAGGGTGTAGGCCTTGATATTCATGAGGGTGTTGTAATCACACAAAGAGGACATATTTCAATGTGATTGCTGCATTTGTCCAGGTACGGCCTTATTATTGAAAATTGTTGTTACTGTCCATTTGGGCCGATTAAGAGATGTGCAAAACTTTGGTAATTAGCTGAATTCTCAGGAAATTATATGAACTGGAACCAATAACATACAAAGAAATAGACACTCCGCATCAAAGTCGACTGGACATGTGCTTTGGAAAATTACAACTGAAGTTGCAGTTGCAAGTTTTTGTGATTCCCTGAACCAAACAACCCCGAAATTGCATGTCCTTGGTCACAGGTGAATGCTCCATATTATATCTCAAGGAAACTTCAAAATTGGTTCTTTTTTCTATTTGCCTCACTTCTTCTCCTAAATGAACCTATTTAGCTCTTCCTGTGAATTGCACAAACTTTTGTAGTCTGTCTTTGATCCCATAAACATAGTACATTAGGCAATAGAACTTTTAATTTTGCAGAATGAAGACGGCATAGGTTGTTTATAAATTTGCATGAGTGTAATAATGTTGGTTTTTAAGTGAAAATCTGAATTGAGATTACATTAAACCTACTTAGCAAGGGAAAGATATGGCAGGGAAAAGAAATTTGAAATAAATTCAGGGAGAACATTTAAGAAAGGAAGAGGGAGAAAACAAAACAAGAAACATATAAGATAAAGCAATATAAAAAGAATACGAGTGATTTACTTGCAAAAATTGGCATATTGAAGGCATTTCACACAAGTTACTCTATTGTCTTAAATTCTAAACAGAATAAAAGACCATTATGCAGAATATAACTCGGCGAAAAGCGAAAAAAGACTCACTGGCTGATGGTCACAATGAAGAGATGAAATAGAAGTAATGCCCAAGGAAGCTACCACACTAAGAATGAAAACCGAGAGGCAAATCTCTGCTCCAGTGATGCAGCCTTGGCCTAAATAGAGCGATTGGATCATTGATTAATCTGACAGAACATAAAGCAGGTTTTCCCTTTGTTTTATAGACTTCAGTTAATTAGCCGAATTTCTGTAGAAGCTACCACACTAAGAATGAGAACCAAGAGGCAAATCTCTGCTTCAGTCATGCAAACTTGGTCTAAACAAGGTGATTTGATCATTGATTAATCTGACTGAACGTAAAGGGGATTTTCCCTTCATTTTATAGATTCATCTTAAGTACCCAAATTTGTGTAGTCCCCATCAGAACTGTATCTTTCAGTCAGAAGAAGTAGAAGCGCCTGGCAAATTCTGCATGCAAATTGCATCATAAGCATCGACGGTTAAACCCAGAACCAGGAAAGACTCCAACTCATCAACGAAGCGCTCTGTTCGCCCAAACAAAAAAGGCCTTGCAACATCAGAAATTAGTTCCCTAAACCGTTTGCGCTTATCCTCGGGCATCACATTTTTTATGTGATCTTGCTGCTGTCTTCTGATGAAATTCTCAATTGCTCCATGAATATGATGTACAATAATTTCCACATCCTCCTGTTGGGTGAGAGCCTGGATTTCCCTTCTCAACCAATTCTCAAGCCATATGTTTCTCCTAAGATACCTAAGAAGCTTCCAGTACAAATGAACATCAGATTCCTTCCTTGAGACTCTTGCATTGCTATTATACCACTGCAATCGAAATTGATGAGCACTAGAAAGATTGTTTTTGTCATGGCTCTGGCTTATGTAATGCTGCTGAAAATTTTCTCCATTGAAACCGTGAACTATAGAAAAATTTTCTGTCATGCAAAGAGGGCATTTCATTGAAGATTTAGCTTGAGAGTGCTTCTTGGATACCACATTGGACCATTGAACAATGCATCGGTAGCAAAATGAGTGGAAACATCGATCTAAATAGGCTTCTTCCTTTACTGGTTCAAGACAAATTGGGCAAGGATCAGGGCCCTTATGATCCTTGCTGCTACGAGATGCCATGAGCCGCGCCAATTTTTTTTTTTTTTTTTTACTTTTAATGCATGGCCAATTTCCTGCTAACCGTTCAACATGTTTCAAATAGAAGCTCAAGACCATGTCATGCAGCACCTGAAACTAAATTGTCTTGCAGCTGTGACGAAAATCCAATAGCCTATAAGAGAAATTAAAACTGATGGTTAAAAACATGCATGGAAATAGGCAATCCACTATAAAGAATAAGGATAGGAATCAAAGAAGACATCACGACCATTTTTACTGTTAACCATATATAGCATATCAAAAACAGATTAATGTCTAAGCAAGATGATTGGCAAAGCTATTAGAATGAAAATATATGATCAATCTGAAGGTAAATGAGGTTCCACACTATATCAAACAAGGCAGTTCCTAGTGTCCTGTGGTTGTCTGAGTGTTATACTATATCACTTGTTATGATTAGCCCATGATAACTTGTAGTGAAACGTAGTCTATTAACATAAACATATTTATCAACAACTATTTGCATTTTACCCTGGCTTCAAAAAAGTTGAATGATATGATTCAGCAGAATTCAGCATCTTTGTAACCATAATCCACAAGCAAATCTTTTGTTCTTTTAACTCTTCTGTGGGAAATTTAGTGATAGAAAACCTTCAGGGTTCAGAATGAAAATGACAGTCCTGGTAGAGCTCAATGGTGAAACTGCGACTTTGGTTAATAAGCATGCTAGACTATGCACGCTCAAAGGCACCAAACAGACAAAGGCATGTAAATGCTCACGCTATAAAGCTAACAGCACCACATCCTATAAGCTATATCAATCATCTGAAATTTGGCTATGGACGAAGAATACTATTTGTCTAACTTAACTATGATATCAAGTGATTCTAAGAATAGGTTGGGTACTACATCCTAGAAATGACCACTCTAGCTAACATGTACGCGTCGTTTTAATATGATAATGATAACAAAACCTTTCTCATCAGGAAACAAAGAAATACAACTCTGCGTATCAACTTACAATGAATTTGCATGATTGATTCAAATTAACCTAATGACAACAACAAGCCTAATGCTGAGCTTCCAGCAATCATGAAACTAACTGGTGCTAGCTGGTTAGTTGCTAGTTATTCTTGACTTTCATGTAATTTGTTTTTGAATGCAATCCAAAATGACTCATTTCAGAATTTTAAAGATAAAGTACTGTGTTCAGTTCCTTCGACATATACCCTTAAACAGGGACGTGGTACCTTTGGGTAAGAAAAATATTGCTCACAATTCAAGTACTAGAAAACAGCAAGCACTATGGTAACCACCTCTCACGAGAAACCGACTCGGCTATATTTCTCAAGTCATGCTGGAAAAATATTGTTCAATAAAACTTGAGACACGAAAACAAGCAATCTCAATGAAACTTGAGAACCTGCAATCAGGTTTTCAGTAAAAATAGGAAATCCTACAGTATATACGGATAGTGGTATCAGGATTAATAGTAATAGCCTCCGTGGCCTAGAAAATTAAGATCTAGCTGCAAAATTTAGTCAGAAAACCAAGCAAATAAGTAAAGGATAAAAAAGAACCGCAGGTAGAGTTACAATATGAGATCAACTCCAGGTTAAGTATAATGTTGAACTGCTGAAATCATCAGTACTCCAATCGCTAGTTAGCCCTCAGCAGCTCCAGGGTTTTGAGACTGAAATGAACAAATTTGGGAATTTTAAAAGATTCCACCTTCCACCTTCTTCAGTTGCTAACGGATTCCAGTGAAGCCTTAGCCGCCACTAATTATACATTCAACAATCAATATACCAATTCTAGGGTTCTGGATTTGGTAAAAACATAGACTTGATTTATGATTCGAATTGAAAAAAGAGCAAGAGATCTTAACATTAAGAACTTACTTTATTAGATTGCTGATGCGATTCGAAGACGATTAGGCAGCAATAACGTTAAGAATTTGTGGCGAAAGAGGGAAAAAAGAAAACCCTAGAAATCTCGACGACGATTGAAAGAGAGGAAGGAAAAAAAATTTGGACCATTTCTCGATTTGTGCGTGTCATCCTTGCGCAGGGGCCATGCTAATCTTCTCTGTATCGTTCCAATTTTATCAGATGTCTCCGAAGAGACAATGCTTCATCCCGCGTCTTTGAATATAAAGAGCTACTGTTTTCAACTCGTGGCCAATGTGGGACTAAACCAAATTCTAAACTTAATTACTGTTTTGTGATTACATTGCTTAGTTAAGTCGTAAGATCGCGAGCCCAACTGGCTCAGCGGCTCAGCCTGCTCCTGATCAATGCTAACTTGAGAGTTCAACTGTACAGAGGGGGCAATGAGATTTACTTTTTTCTTTTTTGCAATTAACTATACTTCAAAAGTGGTTCTATTAGTATTTGTTATACCTCGAAAATCATCATATCCTAAAACAGACATGTGGCGTAAGTGGTGGGATTAAAAGCAGAGTTCCGCACGAGCTTAGGTTGCCAACTAAGCCAACAAGTCCGCGCAACCTGGGTCCAAGACGAAATGTGTCATTGAGTTGGTCTTCATAGCGAAATCTGAGTCGAGTCGAATGGCGCCCTCAAGTCAGGAACACATAATGACTAGCGGTCTCTTTAAAAAATATTCACATTTAATGATGAACAGGTTAGCATCCTTATTCTATCATCCGTCAATGTCGCATTTAATGCATGATTAAGTATCATGATGACCCTCTGGTAGCAACGCCCCAAATCACGTCATTTTGTCATCATTACATTAATATTGTGAGTACAATTCTCTATCTACAAACAATCTGCTTCAGACATGGGTCAAGCAACGGCACAGTGTCAGATCAATCAATCAAATATATTACGCAAATACCCTTATTAACCTCCTATAAATAGCATGGTTTTTGCTATTTAGAGGTACGCGTAAAAAACCCCCAAAAGGCTATATTCTGTTCTTCTCTTTAGATTATTAAACTAGTCATTGACTTGAGTATAGGAGGGTTCACCGGAGGAAACTACCTCCGGAGCCTCCAACCTTTGTTGTTCTGCGCAGATCCTTGTAGCGTGGTATACCCTTCAAGACAATCAATCATTAGAGGAGACTAAGGGCCCCCAAAATCCTCCCTAAACCTCATACTAATTTCCGTACATAAACAGTATTTTTTGAAGTTGAAGTGCTTTCTCTGGGGTACTCCATAAATTTTCAAGTCGCATTTATGAAAATAGAATGCAAGTTTGTCTCTCAAAGAAGATGACTCTGCCCTTTATATTTCATTTATACAAAGTGGTCTTAAATTATAAACTTAGGAGTTAATAAGCATATGATGTATGCATGATTTAGAATCGTATCAGAAAGCTCCGCACCATGTGAAGTGTGAGTAGTTTAGTCTTTTTAGTGCCACCTGTTTGGCACAAATCAACCCCACACTAAGCAGAGTTCTCATAGAATTCCTTCAGCTTGAAGGATAAATTACATGAAAAGATAAGCTTTATATTTTTTATCTAATTATACTGAAGGAAATTACATGAAACTAACTTTACTCATTTGGATTTAAGAAGATCAAATGTTAAATTTTCACTTAGCCCATACACATATACTCACCTAGCCCGCTCATCACTTAGCCCGCTCAAAACCCACCCATTTAGTTAAATGGGTGTAATCGGGCGGGTTTATCTCAATTTAGACTAAATGAGTACTAAATGGGCAGTACCTACTCACCCATTTACCCGCCCGTATTCTCAAAACCAAAACCAAAACCAAAACCAAAACCCTTCGGGGCTGTTTGGTTCATGTTTTTTGGGGGGTAAAAGTGGGGAAAGCTGCCAAAAATGTCAGCTTTTTGGTAGCTTTCCCCCAAAATCAGTTTTTAAAGAGCTGATTTTGGTGGAAAGCTGTCAAAAAGCTGACATTTTTAGCAGCTTTCCCCACTTTTACCACCCAAAAAAGAGGAACCAAACAGCCCTTAAGCCAATGATCGATGATCCTCCGCCATCACCATGTGAGCTCCTCATCGAGAACAGCGAAGCGATCTCAACGAGATTCCCCTCTTTCTCCCTCTTCCCACTTGTAAGCAAACCTTAACCCCTAGTTTGCTCATTAATTTTATTGCTTTTAGGTCAAATTGAGTTTACTTATTATTCTACGATGATCTTTCATCCTCTGGCCATTCGTTCCCAGTTGGTGATGTTCGCCTCAGGATTCAGCATGTATTAATCTAGGGTTTGCCTTTTGTTCGTGTGAAATATTTGCATTTTTTTAGATTGAATTGAGAAATTGGAGAATGAAAAGGAGAAATTGAGGGGAAAGGAGGAATTTTGTTGACATCAAGACAAAACCCTAATTTTTAGACTTTGTTGAGGCTTCTCTGATCTGCTCAAGTTTATGCTTCATTTTGAGATCAAACATTAAAATTCTGTTGAATCTAGTGAAATCCGTGCAACTTACATATTTTTTTTAAGTTTAAAGTGTGAAATTGGAGAAGGAAGAGGAGAAAATGAAGGAAAAGGAGTACTTTTGTTGAAAATCAAACAGAACCCTAGCTGAGATTAACTTTGTTAATGTTTCATTCCATGGTCCAAATTTGTTAAAAATCAAATAGTAATAAGATTCCATCATTAACTTTGGAGGTGGGGGTGGGGGGGATACTCTAAAAATAGAAACTTGTTCAGGTAAAGCGAAAAAAATCCAGCAGGATGTGTCCAACAGGTGGAATTCTACGTTTTTAATGTTGGAGAGTGTTCTGAACTTTCATCGGGTATTTGAGCATTTGGAGTTCATTGATCCAAATTTCACTTTTTTGCCATCAAGTGAAGAATGAATAAAGGTTGAAAAAATTCCAAAGTTTTAAAAACCTTTTTATGAAGTGTCCACTCTTTTTTCTGGAAGTAAATATCCAACTGCCAACTTATATTTTGGTGGAGTGTTTAAGATTCAAAAATGCATAATGGAGGAGATGAAAAGTGATGATCAAGATATAAAATCCATGGCAAATGATATGAAAATAAATTTTGATAAATATTAGGAATGTTACAATGTTCATTTGCAGTCATTTTGGACCCTCAATACAAGGTAAAGTATGTAGAGTTTTTTTTTGAGAAATTGGGAGTTAGTTCTTATTATGTGTTGACTATCTTAGAGAAACCTAGAAGTATTTACAAAGAATATGAGTGAGCATCTCTAGGTACATTTGTAGCTGAGAGCAGTAGTGAAGAGAACTTTGGAGATGTTCCTAATAATGAGATGGCTGAGTTTTAACAGTTTGAGAGTCAATTATATTCAGTCAGTGGGTCCAAGTCTCAGTTAGAAGAGTATCTAGATGAAAAATTAGTCGGTTGGAAGAAAAATGATCATTTGAATGTTATCGAGTATTGAAAAGGCGAATGCGAGAAGCGTCCTCAGTTGTCGATGATGGCTTAAGATATATTGAGTATTCCTATTACTTCGGTGGCCTCTGAATCGGCTTTCAGCATTGTGGGTCGTGTGCTTGACAAGTATCGGAATCGTCTTCTTCCGGAGAATGCTGAAGCTCAAATTTATACTAGTTCTTGGTTAGACGGGATTCCTTGTGAGTTGCCTTCTTTTTTTTCTTTATTGATTTTTTGTATTGTTGTGGCCTACATATTTTATCATAGAATATTAATATTATATTTTCTTATTAAATGCAACTCTGGCAGACATTGAAGAAGGAAATTTATTAGTACATGATTTCAGTAATCTAGAGGTTTTTGAATCGAAAGGCGAAAGTGATTAAGGTAAGATTTTCAATCATGGATTTGATTAGCAAAATCTGAGGTTAATTTTGCAAATGTGTGAGGCCTGTACTTATTTATAAAAACAATAAACTCAACATTTTTTTAATAAATTTATCCAAATTTACTTGTTAGAAAAACTGAAACTGATTGAAAATGTTGGCGTGCGGTGACTGGAGGCGTGCGGTCACTCTGACTGTTTATCCAGATTTTTTTACAAATTTATCCAAATTAGTCATTTTCACGTTTAATGCGAAGTGACTGGAGGCGTGTGGTGCCGATGTGGTCCGATGTGTCTTGAAGACTGTTGGCGGCAGAGGAATGATGGTACTAATTATGCATTAAATGGCTTTTATTGTGAGGTGATCGGCTGTCAGAGTGCGTGAAGGGGCTCGAGGCTCGAGGTATTTTGTCGCATTTCTACTTGTCCGGTGGTCAAGAAGTATCGCTTTTGGAGTCGCATTCATAACATGTCGGTCGATCGGTCAGTCGAGTGGGGTGATTAAATAGTCGACTTAGCTAGGGGTCGACATGTAACACCCTTCGAGTCATCCTCACAAGATATCGGCGTGTCGAGTTGACTAAGCCTTTGGTTATTCAAGCTGACTCGATTATGCATAATGTGTGACACTTGTCTGCTATTGATTGGAGATTGTTTTTTAGCACAAAAAATGGCTATAACAATGGAGAATGATTGATAACGTCTCAATAAAAAATAAAACAGAAGGAATGAAAGATACTATTTTCTGAATATTTTATAGAATAGTTTTAAATAGAGTCTCTGCTGATATAGAGTCTCTGATAATTAATATATCAAAGGAATAATAGCTTTCCGGGACTTGGGATAACTATCAAACTTGAGATGATACCATCGATGAGTCTCTGCTGATGCAAATACTAAATTTGCCACGACAAACAACAACGCAAGCCACACAGTGAAATCCAAACCCCCACTGGCGACCAAAATCCCAGCATATATCACGATTTCAGAAAGATAATGCGGGCAAGAGACATATTCAAACCAGTCTCCATAGGGGATTACGTAGCCATTATCTCTTTTATTTTCACGCAAAGACCCAAGAATTTGATGACAACGAAGCTGATGTAACCAACCCCAGATAAAAATAGTAGACCCAATCCACTGACACCATCCCAAACAGATAAAAGGTTTCAATATTTCCTTCCATTTGAACTCAACCGGTAATTCAGTCGGCCCTTTGACTATGAATTCCGTCAATAGATGAACTGAATAACTCAATGCTTCCAGGGAAAATCTACCGGCAAGTGATAGAGGTGCTGCTGTATAAAAGAACAAACCAGTAAAGTAACCAAGGATGTGCATCCGAGCTGATGGGCTATAAATAAACACGCATTTTGACTCATATAAGCGTCTCAAGACTTGAGCTTCCAGCAATAAAAGAACAAATACGGTTCTCCAAGCCTTAATTCTGTGCCCAGCAGAAGTTCTATGGCCATCGCAATTATATGCATAGAGCCATGTTGAAAGGGCCAAGCATGTTGTTAACACCACAGCTAAGACATAGAAATGTAAGAAATATCTTTGAGGAATTGAGAATTTATCTAAAGAGTGCGAGGTTTTTCCTCTAGCAGCAAATGTTAAGAGCAAACTACGAAAGAAATCGAGAGATTTAATTGGAATAGATGCCACGAGTATTGGAAGTATTGCTGCAATCCAGGCAAGCCTCAAAAAAGCTGTGAATTCTAAATCCATTGGAGAAGCAGCTGAGAGCAAGTAAGATTGGAATTGAGGCATAATGTCATCTCATTAGCTGCACTTAAAAGAAGTGAGTTAATCTCAGGCAAAATCATGAATGGAGGCCGATACATAAAGAATTTTTTACTGTGCAATGTATATTCCGGCGTACTAAAAAATGTAATGATTTTTTTGTATGTTTTCATAATCATGTCAAGAATCTAGCTCTCTTGTTCATTTTATGGTTTAATTCTCTCTTGAGACCTAACAGAAGAGCAGAAACAAAACTACTGTGAATGATCCGCATAAGTAAGGAAAAACACCTATACAGACAATACCCCTACCATAGTGTAAGGAATAAGTAAAGAAAAGAAAAGATATGCATTTATTAGAAATTAAGAAGGCTGAGGAATCGCAATCTTTCCTGCCACTTGAACTTGCTAGCATTGCTTTGATTTTTACTAACAACTTTAATGTATATCAACAGAAGATTCTTAAGTCATAACCAAAAAGCAAGTATAAAACTGGCAAGTTTGTATCTTTGTTTTTGTAGAGAACCGGTTTTCTCAAATAATGAAGGGGGGAAAAAGGAAAATCAAAAGTTTCCTACCTGATGCAATAACTTTGGTTAATAAGCATGCTAGACTATGCACACTCAAAGCACCAAACAGCCAAAGGCATGTAAATGCTCACGCTATAAAATTAACAGCACCACATCCTATAAACTATATCAATCATCTGAAATTTGCTATGGACGAAGAACACTATTTTCGAACTTAACTGTGATATCAAGTGATTTTAAGAATAAGTTGGCTACTAATCACCACTCTAGCTAAAATGTGTGTATTGTTGTTTTAATATGATAAAGATAACAGAGCCTTCTCATCAAGAAACTAAGGAATACAACTCTGTGTATCAACTTACAATAGATTTGCATGATTATTCAAATTAACCTAATGCCAACAACATGCCTAATGCTGAGCTTCCAGCAATCATTAAACTAAGTGGTGCTAGCTGGTTAGCTGCTAGTTATACTTAACTTACATGCAATTTGTTTTTGAATGCAATCCAAAATGACTCAATTCAAAATTCTAAAGTTAAAGTACTATGTTCAGTTCCTTCAAAATATACCCTTAAATGGGGATATGGTATCTTTGGATAAGGAAAATATTGCTCACAATCCAATTGCTAGAAAACAGTATGCACTATGGTAACTACCTCTAGCGAGCAACAGGCTCGGCTATATTTCTCAAGTCATGCTGGAAAGCAATGTTCACGAAACGAACGAAGAGGAACTACCGGATCATATTAGTTTAATAACCTATAACGAGACACAAAACAAGCAATCTCAATGAAACTTGAGAACTCGCAATCAGGTTTTCTGTAAAAATAGCAAACCTTACAGTACATGCGGATAAAGGTATCTAGGATCAATAGTAACCGCCTCTATTATCTAGTCTCCTTGGCCTAGAAGATTAAGATCTAGCTACTCTATAAGTGCTTCAAAAATGTTAACCAAAATTGAACTCAGTAATAAATGAAAGATAAAAAAAGGACGGAAGGTAAGGCTACAAGATGAGATAAAGTCCAGGTTAAGTATAATGTTGAACTGTTGAAATCGTCAGTACTCCAATCTCTAGTTAGCAGCTCTAGGGTATTGAGACTGACATGAACAAAATTGGGAATTTTAAGAGGTTCCACCTTCTTCAATTGCTAACGGATTCCAGTGAAGCATTTGGGGACGCTAATTATACATTTAACATTCGATGTACCAATTCTAGGGTTCTGGATTTGATAAAACAATGGTCAAAGAAATGAAAAAAAAAACCATCTAAATTCATTATTAGAATCATAGATGTGATTGTATGTTCAAGTTAAAAAAAAAACCAAACCCCAGAATCTGCACGATGAAGTAGAGAAAGGATTTGAAAAAAAAAAATTGACGATGACGAAAAGAAAAGGGAAAGAACAAACCCTAGAAATATCGACGACGATTGAAAGAGAGGAAGGAAATAAAAAAAAATTTGGACCATTTCTCGATTTGTGCGTGTCATCCTTGCGCAGGGGCCATGCTAATCTTCTCAAAAATTTGGACCATTTCTCGATTTGTGCGTGTCATCCTTGCGCAGGGGCCATGCTAATCTTCTCTGTATCGTTCCAATTTTATCACTTGCGCAGGGGCCATGCTAATCTTCTCTGTATCGTTCCAATTTTATCAGATGTCTCCGAAGAGACGATCCCTTAAGCTGCGTCTTTGTATATAAAGAGCTACTGTTTACAACTCGTAGCCAATGTGGGACTAAACCGCACTTCTAAACTTAATTTGAGATTAGTGTTTTATGATAACATTGCTTAATAAAGTGGTAAGATCGCGAGCCCGACTGAGGCTGAGCCTGCTCCTGGCCAAATGAGTATACTTTAAAGTAGTTTCATTATCACTTGATTCAATTCTCACTTACCAAACTTAAGCCTAAGTCTTTCGTGTGACTTCTTGACACATTGGTAACAAAATTATGACTAAATGGCACCAAAGAGAATAAATGAGATACTGAAGGTTGTGCAATCTATGAGCATTGAGCAAGCGTTTGGTTGTACCATTTTATTTGGAATAAAACAGCAAAACAAACAGTACAAGCAAAAAGCAAATAGTCTTCTTCCCTATTCGCAATTTCATAACATTATACGATTATGATAATAAAGTACAAACGTTTGGCAAAATAATTAAGCTAGCTCCATTATCGCCTACTCTCTTCAGTTCCTACCACCACTCTGAAATGCGAGTCTGATCAAAATAACACCCTGAAGATTCATCTGCAGGTGCCAAGCCAACGTTACTGACAATAGCTCCTTCAGTGCTAGTTATCCCTGTATTAAGTTATAAATCGGTTTTAACAAACCCCGGCTGCACACAACTAATATACATCTGAGGATACTCTTTAGCAAGAATTCTTGTACATGCAATGGGTGCCACCTTTGACATGCTATACATCGGTATCATAGTTGGCCATCCGCTAGATTAAAGTTTATCGTATTTCATGTCCTCCCAAAATATTTTCTCTATATTTTCCATACTTCCTCCGTTCACATTCTCAATATTGTTAAGCTTGTCTGCGATCTTCTGATTGGGTTTCTCTGTACGAGTTAAAGAAATAGTAAGTAGATCATATTTTCTGATTGCAAGGGCATAAGTGAAGTTGAAGTACATAAATTTTGTACCTTGAGGTCTCCTCTGAGAGAAGAGAGGATGACAATTCTAGGAACTTTAGTGGGGCATTTGAGAAGAGGAAGGACAGCTTCTGTGACTCTTTTGCATCTGTAGTAATTTGTATCGAAGCTTGTGAGATCATCACTGCAGGTGAATCTGATGAATCCTTGAACTATATTGGCCGCCTTTCCCGAAAGCTGCAATAATAAGACTTGAAATCATCATTTTCGGTTTCAGAACTCCAAACACTTGCTCAATGAATTTAAGATCTCATCTCTGGTGGTTCTTTTCAGTAACATGATAATCAATACCTTTCTGCGCGAGCCAGCATAAAATTTGAAGGTCGATTTATCCCTTTGTTGGCTGCTCAGATCGGAGACTGTTGGGTCCTTGGAGATGCTTTCCATGTCTTCCTGCTTCTGTTGATAGAAGAACAAGAGCCTACTCTTCAAGTCTCCGATATATGACAAAATAAAAGAAATAACCTACGAAAATATTGAAATGAAGAAAATTAAAGCGCAGGTTGAATGCTTCTTCAATTTTTCCAACCAATCAGAGAACTTGCAGTATATACTAAGAAAAATGAAAATTATCAACTTTAAAGAGATGATTGTAGGATGCAACTTGTGCTTGCAATATTTAAGGCACGTAAATGTAAACTCGTTTCAGGTTTAATTCCCCAATTGGTCGCATGTAATATGCTTTCCAGGTTTATAATTTACTGATAAAACTGATCAAGTATTTGTCCTCTTTCCTCTTTATAATTCCAAATTTACATTGAAATTAATAAAGTCCAGTTGCTAATATTTTCAAAAAATTAATCTTCAACTTCATAAGGGATCTATTTTTGTCAACTGGCGTTGGGAGTTTGTAACGCTTATTGGGTAGCTTTACTTGGAAAAACATCACCAATAAGCTGAGGAACCACGATAAACTAATGTAAGAAATCACAACATCCGATTCCGATATGTGCCTATAGCTTGCGTGGTTTATGGGTATGATATTGGATGTTTCTAGAACCCGAACAGTACCTAGCATTTCAGCATGAATATTGTACTCATCCTGGTTCCATGGCACTATCAATGAGATTGAGGCTGACACAATTGATTGTAATAAGGGTGAAAAAGAGCCATCAATCATAATTGGTTCACGCTTCATATTCATAATACATGACAAGTAAATAGAAATATTAATAATAAACGCCCTTTAACAAGAGGTTCATACCGTTAAATTTTCTCATACGTTCATATTTACAGTACAGTGAATCTAAGAATGTGGTGCACAATGGCAATGACTTTCATGTTATCCATGTATTATTAAACAGGCACAGGCAAATGGGCAAAGGCAGTGCACAATTTTCTTGTGATAACATTTACCTTGGGGTTAATTGGAGATAGACCCCCGTAGTATCACCTCATTGCGGATAGACCCCTTATAGTTCTAATTGTGTGTGGATAGACACCCTGAGTGACTTTTTTTTTTAAATTTTAAAGTTTTGTTAGATGTGGACAGACCCCTGTAATTTTATTGTTGCGGATAGATCCCCTTGTAGATTTATTGGTGCTGATAGAACCCAATTGCTAAGTTTTTAATCTTAAGCGAGTCATTTCACTGAGGGGGTCTATCCACACTTGGGCAGATAGTACAGGGGGTTCTTCCGCACAATTACAACTATAGAGGGTCTATCCGCAATTGGGTCATACTATATAAGGTCAATCCGCAAACAATATGAGTAATTGGAACTCAACCAAGCCATTATTGCTTGGTTATTAGAGGGCAAAACTATGTCAAATCCACGTGAGCATTTCACTGATGCAACAATTTCAAGATGAGATGCTTTTAAATCAAACACCGGCACAGGAATGCCTTCACGAAATGCATAGTAGTGATTTAGTGGTGGCCATTCAAAACAAAAAAAAAACTTTTTGTGAAGCAGCGCAATCAAGAAAACCAAAATCGAATTCAAATCACACTTATGATGTAAAGCCTATTTACTTAAATAGGGAAATTTAGGCATCAAGAAGAAAGCAATGAAATTTGTCCTCCCCAAGTCATCTTGGCTATCAGAGGTCTCAGGCTTCAGTTTGCAAGAAGACTAAACCACACAATGCTTAGGGGAAACTTTTAAAATGACTGCTCCAAACCATTGGTCTCTAGGTCTCTAATGTACTGTAGTGCTCTCTTTGACACCCTACACAACTTGTTTCACGATTCTTTTAGTTTTGTCAGTAACTGGAAAAAAAAATCGTTAACGACAGGGAACCGTGTACTCCATTTTCTAATCAACTTGACCAAAATATGGTATAGAACTAGATAAAGGCTGTCATCTTGATTTCCCAACATTTCTCTATTTCCTATTCATACCTTGGTTTCTCTCTTTCTCGAAGTGTTTAACTGAAGCCAAATTCCAATTGCATCGTACATCAATTATTCCCCCAATTGTTTCTTCTCACCGCTTCACATAATTTTTAGCATGGTAAGAAATGGAATCGAATCTGGGTTTCAATGGGTTTGATGCATATCATACAGCTGTGATGGATCGTTTCTAAGGTTTAGCCCCAACCCCCCCAAAAAAAAACAACCCATTTCTCATAAAGCACCCCACAAACACTCACACACACACACACACATTGAAGTATCAAACTCAAAAAACTTTAACCGACACAGAGTGAGACTTGGATGGCAGAATTTACATGACCTGGCAAGGTGATTAGTTTAAGAGGACTTCCTCAATGATTACTACTCATGAGCCAGTTTGCTTCATTTAATTTGCTCAACAGAGAATAACTTTTCTCTGAAGACTTCAGATCGACCAAACTTAAATTAACCTAGTAGAAAACACAACTTTAGATTTATAAGCAATGTTGTATAGAAGTGATTATTGATCCTACCAGAAAAATGTTGAGCTATCAGAACATAAGGGTGAAAAAGGATAGATTCTTCAACATAATTTAAACAAAAAGACCCACCTAGTTTCATCATACTTTCCAGTTAAAACATTCTATCTTCCTGTTGAACTTCATATACTTTTGATTTTATTCATCTAATTTTGCAATATGCTACCATATAGCTCTATAAGGCTGTTTTACTTGTACCTTTACGAAGATTAAGTAGATGGATCCATCTGTTCATATAAAGTGAAACAGAGCACCTACTACCCGCGTTTTCCCTAAACAAATCTACTTAGCTACTTTTCCGCGAATGCACAGATTTTCTTAGTACTGATTCTATGGAAACTGATACTTCTGATGCAATAATAAAACCTGGAAGTGTAGGGATTGAAGATGGCAGAGATTATTTATAGATTGCATTAAAGTATAAAAATGTTAGTGTTTAGCTGAAAAGCCCGAATGTTATTGAGTACAAGGGTTTTGTTAAACCTACTAGCTGGAAAAATATGTTAGGAAAAGGAAATCTGAAGTAAACTCATGCAGGACATCTAAGAGGGAACAAATCTCACTGATATTCTCACCTTCATATTCACAATGAAGAGTGCCAAAGGGAGCTAGCACACTAAGAATGAGAACCAAGAGGCGAATCTCTGCTTCAGTGATGCAGCCTTGGCCTACGTAGATTGATTTGATCATTGACAAATCTGCCTGAACACAAGGAGATTTTCCCCTTAATTCTATAGATTCCTCTTAAGTTGCCACATTTCTGCAGTCCCAATCAGCACTGCATTATTCCGTCAGCAGAAGTAGCACTGCCTGGCAAATTCTGCAAGCAAACTGCATCATAACCATCAATTGTTAAACCGAGAACCAGGAAACTTTCCAACTCATCCACGAAGTGTTCTGTTCGCCCAAACAAAAAAGGCCTTCTGACATCAGAAATCAGTTCTCTAAATGCTTTGTGCTTTTCCTCGGGCATCACATTCTATATGTCATTCTGCTGCTGCTTTCTGAAGAAAGTCTTAATTGCTCCTTGAATATGATGTAGAATGATTTCCACATCCTCCTCTTGAGTGAGAGCCTGTATTTCCTTGTTTCAACCAATTCTCAAGCCAAATGTATCTCCTAATATGTCGACGAAGCTTCCAACACAGACAACCATCAGATTCATTCATCAGGGCTCTTACATCAGTCTAATATCACTGCAGTCTAAATTCATGAGCACTAGAAAAATTGTTTTTCTCATGACCTTGGCTAAAGTAATGCTGCAGAAAATTTTCTCCGTTGAAACCGTGAACTACAGAAAAAGCTTTTAGTCTTGCGAAGAGGATATTTGGTTGAAGATAGAGCTTGAGAGTGCTTTTTGGAGACCACTTTGAATCATTGAACAACTGGTAGCAAAATGAGTGGAAACAACTATCTAAATAGGCTTCTCCCTTTACTGGGTCAAGACATATGGGGCAAGGATCAGGGCCCTTGTGGTCCTTGCTGCTACAAGATGATGCCACGAGTTATATCAATTTAATTACCTTTAATAAATGGTCAATTTCCTATTAAAGTTAGATGCTAATTCCATTTCCAGCAGTCACCCACTTACAGCAAAAGGATCCACATGTTTGGATCAAGACCATGTCATCAGAAGTAATTGTCTCTACAGCTCTGTAAAACACCCAAAAGCCTATAAAAGAAATTAAATTGAGGGTTAAATATACAAGCATGCAAATGGAAATGCACTGAAAAGAATAAGGATAGGAATTGAAGAAGAATCGAGGACATTTTTGTTATTTATCATATATACCATATAAAAAAACGTATTAATGTATAAAGCAAGATCACTGGTCAGAACCATAAGAATGAAAATATCTGCACTATCCGACAAATCTAACGGGGTTCCACACTGTAACAGATAGGGCACTTCAAGTGTCCTGTTTGTCTGACTGCCATCAAAGCTCTAATCAGTTCTTTTGCTAAGGCCACGATAGCTAGTAGTAAAAC
>NW_017972656.1:0-20261 GCF_001876935.1 Asparagus officinalis
TAACCAAAAACTTTACACACTCGATTTTCAAGTCAACCGACAACTCTCACAAATTCTCACAAAGTACATACACAATCTACAACCTCAAGTGTTTGTCCTCACGTATCGACTCCCTCAAGTGCTCGGAATTATCACCTCTCACTAGGCCACCGACACCACTCCTCTCGGTATCGACTCCGTCCTCACCACACACTCCTCTCGGTGTACAAGTATATTACAAAGTGATCTACATAATTAGGCACAATAGCAACATGTTTGTTCTCTTACAAGGTGAGAACTCAATGTAAGCTCACTCTCTAGGTCACAAACCCACAACCCAAATTATACTATGAATGTAAATACAATAAGCTTAATAGTTGTGTGTGAACAAAGAGAGAATCAAAACAAACTAAACTCAATGTAAATCTAGCTTATGGAGATGATAATCAATAAACAATGTAAATACAAAGCTAGAAATTGAGTTTAGAAAACTTCTCTATAGATAACAAGAGAGAGGGAGAAGAGTGAATGCTCAAACACCATGGGATGATCTCCACTTGTGTTCGCGGTGAAAATTGCCTTCATTGAATTCATTGTTATCTCAAGTAATTGTTTTTTTTTTGTTACAAAAGATCCGGTCTTTTTTTAGATCCGGTTACAACGAAATCAAAGAAAAAAGAAAAAGATTACAACTTTCCTTCCGAACAAATCACGAGCTCCTGTTTTGCGGTCGCTCGCTTGTGTGGGTTCTTTGCCAACGCCGGGGTTAATCCGTGGACCACCGCGCGATCTAGATCCGGTCGGATCTACACGATTTGACGGGTATTATTTCGCAAAGGAAATAATAGCCGGGGGGGATTAATTCACCAAGGAAATAATCGCCCTTAGTTCTCGGGATCAAAGGCCAAGCTTTGATCCGGAGTATGATCTCGTGTAGATCTCAGATCTGATCTCTCTCTCTCTCGAACTCCTGCCTTTTGTGACATGGACGCTCGCCGAGAAACAGATCTGAATCTTCAAGTCCTCAAGTCTTCAAAACTCCAAGCTCAATTCTCAATTCGGCAGAGTTTCGGCTCTCAAAGTTCCAACCTTTCAAAAATGAACCAAGGGGGCCTATTTATAGCCTCTCTGAACTGTGCCCGCACACAGATCTGGATCGGCCACCTATGGGTGGCCGGCACTGGGCCGAGCCCCCCATTGATTCCAAATGCGAATGGATGTATTTCGTTTCTTGCGTGCGATTCGTCGATCTCGTCGCCTCGTTGGTTTAGGGGACCTATAAGCAATTTTATATGCCTACAGATACCCCCTCCAAAGTATTTCAGCCTCGTTCTTTTATAGAAGAGTCTGGAATACTTTGGATATGATTGTCCCAACCTTCAGTCGGTGTAACGGGACCTTGGAATGGCTTCTGTTCTTGATTCCTTCAATCCTCCAGGCTATTCGGTGCTTTGTCGAATGTCTGTAAGAGTTCCGGTGCTGCATTTATTGTCTGACCGTTGTCGGAATTTTAAACTTGAAGTCGATTCCTGATTTTCTAATCTTTAGCTGACCATCGATTGTTGGCGTTGAGTTTTTTTTATTTGCGACGCGTTGTCCGGCGTAGTGTGTTGAGTTATCCTTAAGAATATTTTTGGAAAAATATTCTCTAGGAACTTCTCAACCAAAAATAGGGAATAGCTTATACTCGTATACCTTATTGGAGTAATTTCTGTGCCCAGATGAGCTGAACCGGCTTGATAATGAGCCAAAAAATGCAGTAATTAGGCTCAAAAAATCTTCTGATCCTTCCGAATATGTGGGAGGGGCAAGAATAAACCAAGGACTGAACCCTCGGTCGATTTGAAGTTGTTTCGATGCTCGATCCAGCTTCAATTTGAATTCTGGTTCAAACCAGGTCTGGTCCGGTTCAACTTGGTTTGGTCCGGTTCAACTAAGTTTGGTTCAACATTATAAAAAGGGGTTTTTTCTCCTCATTAGGGCCGGCCCCCCTCTCTCCCTTTTTTTTGGATTTCTCTTCCCTCGAGCATCCGTTCTCCCTCAAAACTTCATAGTTGCATTAGATCTAGTCTTCCTTTGGATCTTTGACTGAGAAATCCCTCAAAACTTCCATATTTAGAATTTCTCTCAGGCCCCTCGAGCGCGTAGTCTGAGCCTCTTTCAAGATCTGATTTTTATTGGATCCACGAGCTTTTCCTCATGTAAATCCTCAACTATTTTAGCATATTTTATGCTTAATTCAATTTATGAATTTGTGGGGTCGCATGCGAGGGTTAGGATTAAGATTTGGCGCCTCGAGCTCACCTTTCAGGGGGGGAGAATTGCAAAAAAGAGGAACTTTTTCTGGATCTGATTCCTTAATTTATTTTGCAGGTCACCATGTCTTATATTGCGAGGGGTCAATCCTCTACCGCGTCGGCTGATGGCGCGCCTCCCTCTTATGCTGGTGAGCTATTTTTTGGAAATTTACAAATTAGTCTATTTTTTCTTAGAAATTTGTAAATTGGTCCTTTTTATCCCCATTTTGTTCTCCTTGGCGAGGTAATCGGGAAGAGCCTTGATTCTCCTTGGCGAGGATCGACGCTTTAAAGATATGTTTTGCTTGGTCAAAACCATATCTCAATATAAAGGGGGCGTTTTGACGCTGCATTGTGCCTTATAAGGCAGGGATATATTGTCGATATACCCTATCTTATAAGTGCATGATGTGGCCAAATCGTCTCACCCTTTATAAGGCAGTGACTCTATCTTACCCATTCGTAGGATGAGTTCAACTTCCTTTTATAATTGAGACTAACAAATGTTTAAATGTTTGCTTCCAGTGGAATATCCTTCTGGAGCGTTTTCATCTCACGCAGTGTATGGGCGTCGTGGCGAGTATTATTCGACTTCCGACGATTTTTCCCCTATCCCAGTCACTCCTCAGTTTGCTTCGGGCACGTCGACAGAGGTTGCCCAAGTGGTGAAGGAAGGTGGACATCGAGCTCTTCGCCAGTTGATCACAGATGCGCCCCTCGTGAAGGATGCCAGTTCGATTCAGCCTCTCAAGAAGACCGACTTTTTATTTGGCGATTCTGCCAGAGATCCGGATACCGTTTTTATTGATGCTGAGCAGTGGCTTCATAAGACTGGCAGTGGTTTCATATATTTGCCGAAGATTCCTCGGCATCGTTCGTTGACTGAGCTCCGGCGTCAGGCTGTGACACGGGAGATGTCGTGGCGCTTGACGGAGGAGCATGAGAGCGTTTCATAAAACTGGCAGTGGTTTCATATATTTGCCGAAGATTCCTCGGCATCGTTCGTTGACTGAGCTTAGGCTTCAGGCTGTGACACGGGAGATGTCGTGGCGCTTGACGGAGGAGCATGAGAGCGTTCACTGTGGCTACATCACTCATCAGGCAGCTCCTGGTTCGAGCAGGAGTCACATCACTGGATTGCATCCTGGAGTATTGGGATTAGATGCACCGCCCCGTAACGAGCTTCTTGCCGCTGCTTCTACTTTGAAGAATCGCCTCGCTGCTTTAGGACGGGAGATGCCTGCGACACGTCACAGATTTTATGGTTGGGTCCATTCTTTGGACAAGCTTTGGTGGACTCGCATGACGAAGTATGTCTTGAGCCGATGGAGCGAGGAGTTGCACGCTTGTGGTCTGTATGCAGCCGTTCGTGCCACTATGTATGGTTTTCCTGTTAGCACGAAGCATTTCTTCGCTTTGTGCGAGCTCTATAACCCGGATTCGAACACTTTTCTGACCCGGCAAGGGGAGTTGGGCTTGGCCCTCCATGAGATGCACAGGATTTCTGGTTTGCCCATGGGACAGATGCTATATCAGGAATATTTTTCCTCCAACCAAGAATTAAGTCAGCTGAAGGATCGCATGCCCGACCGCTACGAGACTTTATGGGACCTCACATGTCACTATCATATCGCTTTGGCGCAGTCTGAACCTTTAGCAAAAAGGGCTAAATCCCATGTGAGCCAGAAACAGTTTGCTTCTTATTTGTTCAGGAATCTAGAGATCAATTCTGGCGAGGCTATTTGTGAGCTGGCACCACTCACTCCTTCAGGGGTTAATAGTCTACTGAAGAAGGTTGATGCTCATTCCTATACCATTAGCAGTCCTGAGAGTGGTTTTCCTACAAGAACCAAGTTTAAAACATTCTTGTGGCATGCGACCGCGCCAATTCGACCGATGACCCTTCTCGCCGGTTACCTCGCTATCTGGTTAAAAGAAATGCGTGGTCCCATATCAGTCTAGTGATATCTTGCCATTGGAGGTGCTCTACCCAGCGGTTCATCTTGCCTACAAAAAGGAACTTTCGCTTCTTCCGGTGATGGTGGCCAACATTCATCGAGGGCTTCAACAAATTTGTACCACCGGCTCAGATTCCTACTATTAAGGTGGAGCTTCCGTACACTTATTTGATGGCTTGGTTCGTCCTTCATCGTTCTGATATGATGTCAGTACCGTATGCCACAGACCCCTCCGCTCCCCTACTACAGTTGTTTGAGAACGGCAAGTGGGAGGGGCGAGGATTCCTGACGTCAGACAGCAGCTACAGGTCCACAAGTGTTGGGAGTTTTCCACTTGCTTTCCACAGTTCTCCGGCCGAGACGGCGAGTGTCTGATTGATGAGGAAAAGCCGAGGGGGTATCGAACTCATTTAGACGTCGGCTGCTTTAACTGGCTGGTGAACATTAGGCCGGGTTATCTGACTTTCCGGGTGAGGAATCAGTGTTTCATAGAGCCATACCTACCCTGCCGATTCGCTCGCCAATTTGGCTATGATCAGCTTTATGTCGGGAATCCACGTCAGCAGCTTCGGACCCACGGCGGTTTGGTGGACGGTCTTCGCGCATGGTTGTGGACCGTGACAGCCTGTACTGGTGCTAAGTTCAGTCTCCCGAGTTCTGAGCGGCAGTTGAACCTCACCTTCCTAAGCTGCAAGTGGTTGTTAGCAGCCAATAAAACTATTCCTGTCAGAGCTAGAGGTTGAGGAGGCTTCTCAGGCTGATTCTCGTATGATTTGGGAAAATGCTCGATCACAAAGGGCACGGCACAAGACTCGTCGGATTGACGAAGAGGGAAAGAAGATCTTTCATTCTGCTGACGAAGCTTCAGGCGGAGATCTTGAAGATCACGAGGACTGTTCTGAATGAGGTCAGTTTCTTACTCTTTCCTTTTATCTTCCAGAATTATTAAGCCTGACGATGGTTTGATGTTTCAGGGACCACAGCTGACCAAGATGAAGAGTTCCGTCCTTCTCCCTAGGCGAGACCTTCGATTATTGTCCCTGCTGCTAGGCGGAAGAGATTAGCCCGCAAGCCGCGTGTAGTTTCGCGAGCATCTGATATGGATTTGGCCGGTGACGATCCTGCTAGTGACGGAGGTAACATCTACCTTGTAAACCACCTTCTTGATTATTCGGAACATTGACTCATGCTTTTCCATCTCTATATAGGAGAGCGTGGAGAGAGCGAAATGAGTCCCGATTCCGTTCCTGTGTCTCCTGGTGAGCCTGACCCGCTGCCCCAGTTTAAAAGGCCTACAGGGGTTGCCGACATTAGGGAGGATAGCAATGTAGGACCTGATTCCGCAGATCCAGGTACATCTACTATTGACAATGTATCTTTTAGATGGTATACAAAAGAATTTGTGCATCCTCTAATCATCTCTGTACACCTTGCTTCTTCAGATAACCTGCAGGAGGCTTCATGATTTTACATCTTCTGGTGACCCCGACTCACCGCACCAGGTAGAAAGGCCTGCAGAAGCTGGTGACATTAGGGAGACCGTCGATGTAGGACCCGGTTCGATGAATCCAGGTACATCTACCATTAACAATACACAAAGGAGTTGAATGATTTGGAATTTGTGCATTCCCTAATTGTCTCTATGCTTCTTGCTCTTTTAGATAATTTGCAGGAGGCAAACGTGGATCTTGGGAATAGAGAGGCTGACGCACCCATAAGAGGTAATTCATTTCTATTGGCCGTAGTCTCTTTATTCTCCTTTCGTGCTTATATTCTCTTGTGTCAGATTTCTCGACTGATGATTTTTACGAGGAAGGCTTGCTTGTGGACACTCCTATGCTCCACTTTATGTATGGTTCTCCTCAGATTGATGACCAGTTGCCTGGAGATGTATTTCCTGAGTCTACGCTCCCTGAGAATCCCAAGGATGGTTTTTCTGAAGGTACGTAGCTCTTCTTAAGTTAATTATAGGACCAGTCAATTTTTGACTAATGCAACTATAATATGATGCATCTGAGAATTCTATTTTGTATTTGACAGGAGCTTTTGTCGAGACTGATCCTGTTGAGCCGGCTGTGGGACCAACTACACCAGTTGATACACCCCCAGCCGTTACACCTCCACCACCCCCAGTGACTCAAGGGGAAGAAGGTATAAATTGAGCTACTGAGAAATGTTATTTATTTCTTCATCAAGACTTTTGACGGATTTCTCCTTTTTGTGTAGGGCTTTCTTCTCGTCTGGCGAAGGCTATTGTTGATGATCTTGACTGCCTAGAGCGTGAGCTTCAGACGTTTCGTGAGCTCCGGGATGCAGGTGCCTCTTCATTCATCGCTGCCGAGTTGGATACTCGCTTACAGACATGGCGCGATACTAGGTTTCTTACTGAGTTCGACATTCAGGTGCAGCGGGACCGGGTAGATCGAGTTGAGGCTAACCTTGCTATTAGGTCATCCTCACTCGACGAGCTTGATTCTTCCATTGCTTCTTGTGAGACCCAGATAGACCAGCTCCGAAGAGAACTCCGTGAGAAAGAGGAGACTTTGAGTATTCTTCAGATGACAAAGATACAGGATCAGCAGGCGCACACCGCTTTATCTGAGGAGCTAAAATCTTTGAAGCAGAAGCTGACTGAGACGGAGGAGGTTGCTGCGAGAACTTTAGATACCGACGAGGAGTCCATCAGAGCTGAGTTGAGGCAGGCTTATGATGAGAAGCTGTCTAAGCTTAATCAGCAGATTTTTGGCCATGCGCTTGATGTATGATTTTATTTGTTGAATGTTTTGACTTTTGATCTTTTTAGTGGAACTGGTTTTTATCTTTATTATGATTCCTCATTCTATTTGAAATGATTGACCATAATACTTTTAGGATTTTTGGCAAACCCTCAGCCATCAACGGATTTGATTAGCCTTTACCAACTACCGTTTGAGTCGGGCTAGCAAGCGGATTGTCTAAAAAGAGAATGAATTCTCTGAGACTTTCGTGCTATGATGTTGAATACATAGACTTTACCATTTGTTACGGGCATAGGCTACCCGGCGACACGTGTTAGATGTTGACTTTAGGATTTTTGGCTAACCCCCAGCCTTTAACGGGTTTGATTAGCCTTTACCGACTACCGTTTGAGTCGGGCTAGCATGCGAATTGTCTAGATCTGTTTCGCATGTAACGTTGTGCTGAGAGAGTGAATTCTCTCATACTTTGCTGCTACGACTTCGAATACGTAGACTTCGCCATTGTTATGGGAATAGGCTGTCTAACAACGTGTTTTAGACGCCGACTTATCCCTACTTAGGCTTCGGGATAAAATACCCCAGAATCAAACTCTGGTGTCTTTTTCCACGGAGAAAGACTAAACCGGCGACGCGTGTTAGGCGTCGGCATATCATTTCTTAGGATTCAGGATGAAATTCCCCAGAATCGAACTCTGGTGTCTTTTTCTACGGAAAAAGACTAAACCAGCAGCGCGTGTTAGGCGCAGACTTATCCCTGCTTAGGATTCGGGATAAACTTCCTAGGATGAATCCTAGATTGATAAATTTTGGAAAAGGTCAGTGCGGGAAAGGAAGAATTTTATATTCTGTTTCCCGGTCTTTTTTTGGGGTGAAGTCGAACCCGGAAAACAAGGAAGGAAGAATTTTATATTCTATTCCTTGATTCTGGAAAGGAAGAATTTTATATTCTATTTCCAGCGCAAAAGAAACTAGAAGTAGGATCTCCACTCCGAGAATCTGGAAAGTCTAGATAAACCTACCTTTTATAGGATTGGTTATCTAAAGATGAGAAATAGGTTCTTCGTTTATCGAAGTGGAATTCCAACTTCAGCTATAACCATGAAAAGGCTTGACCAAAGAGAAAAGGAAGGGAGTTCTTTCGTTTATCGAAAGGGGGCTCCGAACTGAAAGTGGACCTCCTGTTCATGGAAAGAATAAAGAGGGCCAGAAAAACATTTTTGGTGGACTCACTGTCAATTGAAATTGATCAGTGAGGGATTTTGGTGGTGAAAAAGATTTTGGGTTATCCTCTAGAATATTAAGTGTAATATTCTTCAAGGAACTTCCCGGTAAACGAGTTATCCTGAATGTACTAGGGATAGTACTTTTTCAGGAACTTCCCATTTATTGGCATTAATCTGTCAGACTCTTTTGTTAAAGGCCCTAGATATTCTGGCTTGATATAACTCAATTTGTTGTTGAGCCTCCAAGCGCTTTTCATCCAACCCCTCGAGTTCTTCAAGACGTTTTTGATGGTGTTCTTCTGTCGTCATCTCAGTTGCGAGAGCGATCCGAAGGGATGGGATTTGAATCTTCAATGGTAGCACAGCTTCACATCCGTATACCAACGAATACGGGGTGGCCCCTGTAGGTGTGCGTATGGTGGTGCGATAAGCCCAGAGTGCTTCACCGAGTTTATCGTCCCAGTCTCGTTTATTGGTCTTCACGAGCTTGGACAGGATCTTAATGATCGTTTTGTTAGTAAGCTGTCGACGAAACATCTTCAATTTTGAATTTGTCACAAAACCTGATGAAGGCGTTGCTTATGAACTGCGGACCGTTGTCATGAATGATCCGTCTTGGCACGCCGTGTCGGTATATGACATGATGCTTGATGAAATTGATGACGTTGTTCGTCTTCACTTCTCTGAGCGGAATTGCTTCAGCCCACTTTGAAAAATAGTCCGTGATTGCGAGAATAAATCGATCACCTTTGACTGAAGGGGGGAAATAGGACCGACAATGTCCATACCCCATGTCTCGAACGGCCAAGACGTGGTTGACAGGTGTAACTGCTCTGGCGGTTGATGCATATAATTCGCATGTACCTGACAAGCGTGGCATTCTCGTGCGTATTCGATTGCATCCCGAACCATCGTTGGCCAGAAATATCCCATTCTCCTGATACGATCATATAGTTTGGGACCGAACTAATGCGCACCACATTCTCCTTCGTGCGCTTCCTTAAGAACTTCTTCTGCTTCTTTGTTCGAAAGGCATCGGAGTAACAAACCATCGTACCCTCTACGGTATAACGTGTGGGTCTCGGTATTATAGAAGAATCTTGGCACTCTTCGGCGAATTGATTCCCTTTCTTTTACGTCTTCTGGCAAAATACCATATTGGACGTAGTCAATGATAGGAAAACGCCAATCTCGGGACTCAGACCCAATTTGAGTTGAATTCACCTCCTTGGCGTTAATGTTTCCGTCATCTTCCTCTTTAATATCCATGTCGTATATGGGTATGCACAGTTGATGCATCCTTACTGTGACTAACAGCTCAGTTTCGGGAGGCTGCGCAAGTGATACCGCTAGTGCTGCTAGTGCATCCGCATAAGCGTTCTGGAGACGGGGGATGTACTCAATATAGAATTCTTTAAAAGAATCTGCCATTTTGATGGCCTCCTGGTGGTACGGGATCAGGTCTTGGTTCCTGACTTCATACTCTCCACGGACTTGGTTGACTATCAATTGAGAATCCCCAAAAGCTTCGAGATATTCGACCCCCAGCTCCTTGGCAAAACTGAGTCCAATGAGAAGCGCGTTGTATTCGGCTACGTTATTGGAGCACGGACTAGTCAACGAATAAGCTCGAGGCATCACATGCTTTCCCGGGGAGATTAAGACAACCCCAACCCCGGAGGAAACTGTAGAACTTCCCGGGGTTATTACCCTATTAACTACCCTCGAAGCACCATCAAAATATAATTACCATACTTGTTGGTACGACGTCGTGTTAACCTCGTGGGTTTCATCCGGCAAGTCATCATACACTTCTGCCGTATCTGTGGTCAGGTTTGCCGCCAAAAGATCGCAAATCGCTTGTCCTTTGATCGACTTCTGTTGCTTGAAGTGCAAATCATATTGGGACAAAAGAAGGGCCCACTTCACTAATCGCCAATTCATAGAGGTCGGTTGCGTCATAAACACCCGTACTGGATTAACGTTGGAAATGACATAAATCGTCTGTCCAACCAAGTAATGCCGCATCTTTTGCATCGCGAATACCAATGCGAGGCACTCTTTCTCGATCATCGGATATCAAGACTCGGCGCCTATCAAGGTCCGACTTAAGTAATAAACTGCTTGTTCGTGACCGTTATCGTCATCTTGTGCTAGTAAAGCACTTATCGAGTGGTTCATCGCCTTGATGTAAATCAAGAACGGTTTACCCGATTTCGGTGCAATGAGAACAGGAGGATTCGTCAGATACGTTTTGATATCTTCGAATGCTTTTTGGCAGGCGTCGTCCCAGATGAATGACACCCCTTTCTTGTTTAGCTTAGAGAATGGTTGGCACTTCCCAGAAAGGTTTGAGATGAACCGCCGGATATAAGCTAGCCGCCCTTGCAACCCTCTGAGCTCTCTCAGGTTTCTAGGAGGTTGCAGTTCGTGTATCGCCTTCACTTTGTCAGGATCGATATGTATACCTTTAGTGGTGACGACGAATCCAAGGAATTTTCCGCTAGACATTCCAAGGAAGGATTTAGTAGGGTTCATCTTCAATTGATGGCTTCGCATGAGATCGAACATCGTCTTCAGATCCTTGATGTGATCTTCTTTGTTGCGACTTTTCACAACCAAATCATCAACGTAGCACTCGACTGTTTTCCTGAGATGTTCTTGGAAAATCTTAGTCATTGCTCGCTGATATGTGGCGCCTGCATTCTTTAGACCGCATGGCATCACCGTGTAGCAGAATACACCGAGGGGCGTTCTGAATGCTGTATGCTTCTCGTCATTTGGGTGCATCTTGATTTGGTTATATCCTGAAAAACCATCCATAAAAGACATTCTCTCAAATCCACATGTGTTGTCGATAATGACATCTGTGATTGGGAGAGGAAAGTCGTCTTTCGGACATGCCGTGTTCAGGTCCCTGAAGTCAATACAGATTCTGATTTTACCGTTCTTCTTCATAACTGGAACGAGGAACGATGTTGGCTAACCAGTCTGGATGTTGTTCCTCTCGGATAAATCCCGATTCGATCAACTTCTTAACCTCTGCTTCAATGGCTTCCATAATCTGCGGACGAAACCGTCTTTGCTGTTGCTTGACAGGTTTGGCATCCGGCTTGATATCGAGGCGGTGCATTGCCACATTGGGGTCGAGCCCTGGCATATCCTCGTAGTTCCAAGCGAAGACGTCAATATACTCCCTGATGAGAGCAATTAACTCCTCCTTCTCATTTGGGGGAAGACTATCACTGATGAATATAGGTTTTGGGTTGGCCTCGTCACCCATGTTAATTTGGACTATCTTATCTTCAGTAGGGGGTTCTCTCTGTTCGAATCTATCACCATACTGCATATTCAGGTGATGAACCCACGGGTCTTCCCAGGTTGGCATTTGATCATCGTCCTCCATTGCAGACGGATCAGCTGTAGCCATGTTTACCATTAGGGCTTTGAATGCCTCCCCTAGACTTGTGTCGGAATTCCCAGCTGAAGAATCAGAAGAGTATCCGTTCTTAGTTTTGTTAGCAATTTGATCGATGATTTGCCAACCACATTCATCATCGGATGAGGAAACATAGCCTAAGCCTCGCCCGTATTTATAATAATCCTCGGGTTTCCCTTTTGGTACATATACCGCTTTGGCTGGATTACGAGGACCTCGATCGAAGTATAGACCTTCTCCGAGTGTGAAATCGTACCCCTGCTTTTCCATGAGCTTGCGCGCTTCCGGACTATACTTAGATAAATGCCGACCAGGTTTGTCATCATCTTCATCTTCACTTAGGAAATGATCTGGTAACGGAGAGCTTTTTCCTTTACCATAAATCACTTCTTTTCTTGTTCGGGATGATCATAGTTGTTCCAAAAGAATGCTGGAGGCGTTCCTTTGTTACATAGGACGACCGAAGCGGCATATACAAATCAGGATTATCATACAATTCTGTTATCACATCATCAAGAGACAGGGAGTACTCTAAATCATTATTTATTTCATTATCGGCAAGTTGCCAGTTACAACTGCCCTCTGACGTTTGTTTATCGTCGAGGTTGATTACAAAGGGTACAATGTCGTTTAAAACATAACCTCCATTATAATCAAATCCGGCTTCGGTATCAGCTTCTTCACCGTTGTCCGTGCCATGGGCCGATGATTCAGTATCGGATTCGTTACCATAAAGGAGATAATCGGTGAAATAATTCTCATACCCTTTAAATGGTTGCTTATCCGCGACCACCGTTCTAACCCTATTATCAGCGTCGACATATTTCAAACACTGATGGAGAGTTGAGGGGATTATAACGTTACTATGGATCCAAGGTCGACCCAATAGTAGGTTATACGAAGTCTCAGCATCAATCACATAACATGTGACTTCTGTCTTCAAATCTCCCATTTGACACTTTATCCGGATTTTACCTAAAGGTCTTGACCCGCTGGTATTGAACCCGTAGATAACAGTGCCTGTGGACGCCAACTTGCTAACTGGAATACCAAGGAAGTGCATCAAGCGAAGCGGCATAATACTCACAGCAGAACCCGGATCCACTTGGATTCGGTTGACCTTGCTGGAGCCTCATACAGCGTTATCCGTGCTGGAATATTAGCTAGTTGAGCCATTATATCGAAGACTTGTGGAGTCTTCGAGCTTTCCGGTTTGTCTTTTCTAATCGGGCGACTGAAACGAGACTGCTTCGGATTCTGAATTTCCTGGGGATTCTTCTCTTTCGGTTTATTCACCGACTGTCGTCGAGCCTCTTCGCCCGGTGTAGGACTTGTAATCACCCCCATCTCCGTGAGAGTTTTGGCTGGTCCCCTTTTATTCACCCCCTGCTCACTAGGTGGTGGATAGTTGTAGTGATACTCATTTCCGCTTCGGGTTGCAAAAACTTCTTGTTCTTCTTCAGAGAGCGGAAAAGCTTGTATTCTTTCGTCATCTTCTCCTGGGATAGCAGAAACTCCGTAGCAAGACTTTTCTTTCCCTTTGGACTTCTTCTTGGATGACGACCCGGCCCATTGTTCATCTTCAATCAGGTCGGGGTGAACCCAGAGGATTTCGCCGTTTGGAGCTGTATGTGGCACAAGTCCTTTTTGGCGCTGTCCATGCGGGTCGTCGTTTACTGTTTTCATTCCCACTTTGGTGATGCGTTTTGGTTCAAACCACGCTGTGGGCACTGATCCAAAGCTGATTGAAACCGCGTTTGCTCTAACATTCTTGGATGGCTTCGGGGTTATGACGCCTACATCAATTAGCGCCTGGATCTTGTCCTTGAGGTGGTAGCATAACTTCGTAGGGTGATGGACCGCTCTATGGTATGCACAATACCTTGGATCTGTCACTTTGCTAGCCCCTTCTTGATCCACAATCGCTGGCAGCTGAATTTTGTTGTTCTCCAACAAGTACTTAAAGATGCCGGGAACTTCGTCATCTTTGAAGGAGTACACCTTAGGAAATATTGGCTCCGAAGATTTTTGCTTCTGATGCCGTTGTTACCATGTCATCTTTGAAGGAGTACACTTTGGGAAATCTTGGCTCTGAAGACTTCTGCTTCTGAGGCCATTGTTGCCATTGTGACTGCGATTGTTGTGGCGCTCGTTGCTGCTGCTGCTATTGCTGAGGTTGCAATTGAAAGGTTTGATTAGCATCAACTGCATTAGCATGTGCCTTACCTTTCCCCCGTGGGACGAAATTCTGTTGCGGAGCATTATTCGCCTGTTGGCCTCTCTCCGCCTTCTTTCTTCTGAGGAATCGCTCGGCTTGCTCTCCTCGGACCTTCAGATCCTTCCATGTCTTGGACGGTGCTGTCCCCATTGCTTCCAACACGTCCAATGCGAGGTTGTTGTGGCAAGTCTGGAGGATGAATTCCTCGGTGATTGGGTCCCGGCAGTTCATCGCCTTGTTCCGGAACCTTTTGACGAAGGTGTCGACTAACTCCCCATCCTTCTGCTTCTCATCAAGCAACGACCCAATAGATATCTCTGTGTCATCGTCGAAGAAGTTGGCGAGGAATTTGGTTTCCATGTCGTCCCAGCTATTTATGCTACCTGGCTTGAGGCGGCAATACCAATCGAAGGCGGCTCCGCGAAGAGTGCCGACGAATGACCGCACCATTAGAGGCTCATTGCCGGAGATTACCCCCAAGTGTGATTTGAAGTAAATCAAATGCTGAGTGGGTGAACCCATCCCATTAAACGGCGTGAAGTTAATTAGATTAAACTTCGCCGGATATGGGATCGATTCCCACTCTCTGAGCGGAAATCAACGTGTTGATTTTGCTCTCGAGATTTTTAATCTTCAAGTTTTCACCTGTGTTTTCGCTAGCATTCTCGTTACCACCCCCTGTATTGACGGTAGGATTATTACGAGCTTCATTCGTATCCTCGTCCTCCTGATGAACTTGGTTGCGACGACTTGGTTCGCCTTGCTGGTTCGTCAATGCTTGGATTTGTTGCTCATGCATTTCTCTCATGTTCTGCATGGCCATATGCATTTCGAACCTGAAGCTCTCCTGTTGTTTAGCCATGGCTTCTTCGAGCATCTTGGCCACTTGTTCCGCGCTTATCATGCATCAGATTCTTCATCTTCTGAAGGGAGTTTTGTCTGAACCCTACCATAGGTTGCTCGCTTGATGGTTCCGGACTGCAGACGGGTTCTAGGCCGGGATGCTTTCAGAATTGACTCGAGATTATCCCGTGATGAGGTCTCTTTGCTTGTCATATTAGCGGTGACCCTCGGGAATTCTTCATCTTCAACCATCGTCCTTCTTTGCCGAAAACGCCTACGCCTTGGTTTTGGCATTTTGGTACTAAGCCTTTCGAACACTGAAATTCTCTCGGGGACTACCTTGATGCAGTTGCACTCAGACAGTACTGCCCGAATGAGCTTTGAACAAGGGCACTGAGTTTCTAGCCTTCGAGGACTTCTCTTTCTGGCTTTGCTCGTACCCCCAGCACGATAGTACAGCTCGTCTGTTTGAAAGTCAGAGCAACCTATCATGTGTTGGCACGATTTCTCAGGTATAACGTAATCATCATCAGACGATAACATGTATGCTTGCTCACATATGTTTTGCCATGATCTTCATCGCATATATTCTATATGGCTTTTTGATAGGGGGAGCAATCCCTATACTTGTTTGATACTCACCTATGCTTATTGGTAGGGGGAGCTTTCGCTCTCTTATTCTTTTTGTCCCCTTTTTGATGTTGTCAAAGGGGGAGAAATATTGTGAGTATATCTATCTTGTTTGTTTATATGCATGTGAGTTATTATCTTGTATATGTTCATTTACTTCATGCATATACTTCTTTTTGTAAATTGTTTGTCATCATCAAAAAGGGGGAGATTGTTGGCCTTCTTGTTTTGATGATGTTTAACAAACAATTTATTACTAATGTTGTTTGTCTAGTGTTTGTGCATTCCTATGTATTGTAGACAAACAACGTTGTTGGAGGATGGATGGAATAGCGCTTTAACGACGATATCAAATGGAGGTTGGCGGAATTGTGGAGTGAAGCAACATACAATTCAAGTTAAAGATCAAGTTCAAGCTTCATCCGCAAAGTGTACCAAGTCAAGCTTATTGAAGATCAAGATCGGCTTGGGTAATCTCGTTTAGGTTTTATATTATGTGTGTTAAGTACCTTAAGCTCAATATCATATACACACACGTATTTGGTTTCTATGTATATATATAGTTATATATATACATGCATGGTTTTGGGTTTTTCATGTTTTGAATACTTTTGCAAAATAATGAGATTTCACAATTGAGAAATGCAAATTGGAAAATTCTTTTTGTAACATGTTCAAAATATCATTTGCAAACATTTCTCAAAGTTTCATCAAGTTTGGAATTGATTTGTTATGTTTAAAGGAATTTACAAATTCACGTTTTCGTTCGTGCACATGTTCGTGCATGTTTTACAAAACTGATTAGTTTTCACAAATGAGAAGTGATATTTGAAAAATTCTTTCTCTGACATGTTTATCTACATATTTAGAAACTTCCCACAAAATTTTACTATTTTTGGAGTTGATTTACTGTGCCTAATTGATTTTAAAAAATCGTATATCGTATTTAGAAACTTCCCACAAAATTTTACTATTTTTGGAGTTGATTTACTGTGCCTAATTGATTTTACAAAATCGTGTATCACAGCAGATTTTCAGAAACTGTATTTCTGTGTTAAAACATTTATTTCTCTCAACTGGAAAATTCTTTTTCAGAAATTCTTTCTCTAATATGTTTTTATACATGTCTATAACCTTTCCTCAAAATTTCATAATTTTTGGAGCTATTTTACTATTTTTAACCGATTTTATAAAATCGGATATACCTGCTTCAGTACCGTCGGTCGACCGAAATTTCCGCCGGTCGACCGAAATTTACCATCGGTCGACCGAAATTTCCACCCGGTCGACCGAAGACTCTCTGGACGTCTCCTTCGACTCTGACCTTGTTTCCGGTCGACCGCGATTTTTATCGGTCGACCGCTGGAGTCCCAACGGGCTCTTTTTAGAGCCGTTGAAGATGGTTTTTTGGTCTTTTGACTTGGGATTTTTTGCTGAGATCTTTAGAGGGTATAAATACCCCTTTGCTGATATCTTTTCAAGAGGTCAAGAGA
The DNA here is from genome assembly GCF_001876935.1 of Asparagus officinalis. Taxonomy (NCBI): domain Eukaryota; kingdom Viridiplantae; phylum Streptophyta; class Magnoliopsida; order Asparagales; family Asparagaceae; genus Asparagus; species Asparagus officinalis. The sequence goes on from NW_017972656.1 coordinate 16,819, forward strand.
ATGGTTTAAAAAGTTTTAACAAGGGTTTAAACTTGTTTAGTGTTTGTTTAAGTTTAAGAAGCTTTTAAGTATTTGAGTGTTTCGGTTTTGTGATTCAATTCTACAAGAGCTTGAGGAGATCATCCTTTGGGGTTTGGGCATTCAACTCATCTCTCTCTCACTCTTGATCTATAGAGAAGTTTTCCTTAAACTCAATTCTAGCTATTTATTGTTTTGATCTTAATTTCCATAAGCTAGATTTCTATATTGAGTTTATATTGTTTTATCTCTTTAATCACACACAACCTATTGAGCTTATTGTATTTACATTCATAGTGTAATTTGGGTTGTGGGGAGTTGTAACAAATTGAGAGTGAGCTACATTGTGTTCTCATCTATTGTAGAGAACAAATTTGTTGTATTTGCTTTGTGAGTGTTGTAAGGTTTTCGGTGAGCTAGAAACCGAGTGTATTGTGAAGTTTTCGGTGAACTAGAAAACCGAGTGTGAGGAGTGAACGTTGATCGGTGAACGTTAAAAACCGACATTGTGAGGGTGAGTGTGAACGTTATCGGTGAGCGTTGAAAACCGACACTGTGAGGTGTAAACGTTATTCGGGTGAGCGTAGAAAACCCGGTTGTGATAGTGGATTTCTCCCCGGGAGTGGGGAGCGGAGACGTAGGACGGAAGGTCCGAACCCCGTGATCATATTGCTTGTTTGTCCACTATCTTGTTTATCTTGTTTATGTTTATATCACCCTTAGTTTATATATATACTCATATATATTTCATCATATAGGATATATCACTTTGTGTATATTGCATATTCTTGCCCATTATAGATTGTACACCTATCTTGCAAGAATATAGTTGTTAATTAATTTTAATTGGCATTTAATCGGATTAGATTAGCATAAGACCCTAATCACCCCCCCTCTAGGGTCTAACAAGTATAAACTGCTCCTTAATACTCCGATAAGTATAAGAGTATAAACTGCTTCTTGACACTCCAAAGAGTATATGAGTATAAACTGCTTCTCAATCCTCCTACCGGTATAAGAGGTTAAACTGCTCCCTGATACTCCAATTGCATTTTTTTTGTCTTGCTTGCACATATATATTTATCATGATCATGAAGCGTGCACATTTGTTAGGCTATGAATCTAATGTTGCTCCTAAATTCATTAATTTTCCCTATGCACAATGGGCTTCTAGATTTAAAATTTTTGTGCAATCTAAAAATATTGATTTATGGGGAATTATTGATGATGCTTATATTGTACCCACTATGGAGAAATCCAAGTGGAGTAGAAATGATAAAAGATTGTTTACTATGAATAAAGTTGTGTTAGAATATATGCTTCATGCACTTGATTCTTCTATTTCTAACAAACTTGCTCATTTTGATAGTGCTTACAAATTGTGGATATTCATAGAAGCACATCAAGGAGACTTGGAGGCGATCCAACAAGCTTTGGCGGATCCGGCTTCAAGTTCATGTGGAGCTTTATGCACACGAGCACTAGGCGATAGCCCTAGTGAGGTTTGCGAGTTCGAACCCGATAATGATTTATCTAGTGATGAACTTGCTTGTGCTAGTGAAAAATTATTGCATGCCTATAACAAATTGCAAAATGATTTTAATGATTTAAAAAGCAAGCATGATGTTTTAAAATCCGATCATGAGAAGCTAGTGTCCAAATTTGATGTCATTGAAAATGAAAATACTATGCTTAAAGAAAGCAATGACTTATTAAATTTGGAAAATGGAAATTTGATTTCATCTATTGCTAGCCTATCTCATGCTAAGATTGATGCCATGTTAGAAGTAGAGAACATAAAGAATGATACAGCTTCTTTTATAAATAACTATTTATGTTCTACTTCTAAAAATGCATATGTGCCTAAAAATGAAGATTTGAATCTTATGAAAAATAGTATTTCATCCTTAGATTCAACTTTGAAAATATGCATTAATAACCATAAGAAGCTTATGGACATGTGTGCCAAGACTAAATCAAAATCATCCACTCATTATGCACACATGTATAGCAAAACTTATAAGTGCTCTATTTGCGGCCGTCAAGGTCATTTAGCTAAGTTTTGTTATGATGCACACAAACATAAGAATTCTAATGTTCCTTGTGCATCTCATATAGCTTCTTCATCTTGTACACTTACACATTCACATGCTCATTCTCACAAAGTTCATCATAAGCATGCTAGTGTGTTCAAGTGTGATTATTGTGGTCGTTTTGGTCATTTGGCCAAATATTGCTTTGATTTGAAAAGAAAATCTCATTTGACAAATGCTTCCAATAGACCACATGTTTTTAAATGTGATGTTTGTGGTAGGTTTGGACATCTTGCTAAATTTTGTTTTGATATACAAAAAGCTTCTAAATTGCAATATGTTCCAAATAGACCATTGTTTAAGAATGTTTCTCATTTGCAAAATAATTTTAAAAGAAAATCTTTATTTGCAAATGATTCCCGTGCACGAGCTAATGGTCCACAAAAACAAATGGATCTCTTTCATTGCACAAATTGCAATCGGAAGGGTCATTTGAATGAATATTGTTTTGACCATGTTAGTGCACCATATGTGCCTAAGAGGGTTCATAACCCTAAGGCTTTGAGCTTTAATGATAGGGGTCATGTCCCTAAATCTTTTGGTACCAAGAGTTCTTGGGTACCAAAACAAATTTAAATTTTAAACCAAGAATTTTAGTATTCTTATTTTTCCTTTTTCTTGGTTATTTGAAAATTATGCTTTGAAACTTTTTATGAAAACAAATTTTCTTTGGTCAAATTCTTTTGTTTTCATAATTCCTAGTTTTGATTTTGATGAGAACGCGGGTTTTTTTTGCTTTATTGAGTTCTTCGGTGTTTTTCGGCTTTTCAGGGCTTGTGTTTTTTCACCGTTTTGCGTGTTTGACCGTCTTGTTGACTTGTACGCTTCGTTGCAGAATTGACCGTCAAACGCGTGTTGATTGACGCACGCATGTTGATTGACGCATGCGAACTGATTGATGCGCACGAATTGGTTAACATGCACGAGTTGAATGATGCGTGCGTGTTAACTGACTATTGGGCGCGTTTGTACGCTTTGAGTTGATTAACGCGTGCGGTCCACTTAGCGTTTGCCCTTGTGGTGGTTCGTTGTCGTGTCATCAACAGTTTGCCGATTCGCTTCATGCGCTTGTCGACGTCGGATGATCCTCTTTGCTTCGGATAATAATGTTCATCGCCTTCTCTCTGTCTCGAGCTGTGTGCGGACACCTATAGGCATTTTTAGACGCCTACAATATTTTGGGACAAAACCAATGTTTTATTTTGGCAGTTTGAAGCATCAAATTGTCAAAATTTAATTCAGGATATCAAACGCTAATAAAAGTATGAAACTTTGGATATTAAATTGCAAAAAAAAAAATAAAAAATAAAAAATAAAAAATAAAAGAAAAAG
>NW_017972657.1:0-1455 GCF_001876935.1 Asparagus officinalis
CACAACCGACCCGCGGCGGCGCGGGTCGGTTCCATCCGACCCTCGCAAGCGCGGGTCAGACTTGTCCTGCGCGCACTGTTTCGTCCCGGTTCGGTTTTGGATGGTTTTTCTCGAGATTTGTTGGTTCCAGGGGTTTCTAACTGACCTGATATCATCCCCAAACGTGGTTAGGCTGTTGTTAACTGAAGATAGAGCCAAATCACTTGTTCTCATCCAAATAACCGCATTCGGGGTCTATAAATATGAGTCAAAGGCCTCCATTTTTCAGGGGCGATTGATTATCAAGACGAGGAGGTGCTGCCGGATTGTGGAGTCAAAGGAGCACGAATTTCAGCGAGGGTTGACAGATCTTGGCGAGTTCTTCGGCATAAAGAAGGAGAGTTCGAGAGATCCGACGCCCGTTCCCGTCCGTCCCTTGAGATTAGGCTTGGTCTTAATCTCGAGAAGAGCCCTGATTTCGCTTGGTCGATTTCAGCGCTTCAAATCAAATACTTCCTCGGCGAAGGCGAAGCTCTGCCGAATTTTCCATCAACCGGATCCAGATCTAAGGCGGTCCACGGATAAACCCCGGCACAGGCAAAGATCCCACGCAAGCAGAAGACCGATAAACGATCTCTGCGTTTGTTTTGACGAGAGTTGTAACTTTTGTTTTCATTTTTTGTTTTCATTGTAACGATCGAAGTTGTAATGAATACCGCAATGAATACAACAATTTTCGACGCAAACAAACTGGCGACCACAGTGGGAGCCAACAGCTTCGCTTCCGGAGCTGTCGTGTCGCAACCTCGGATCTGCATCCCGGTTGAAGAAGTGGTCGAGTACGAGTTCGACCAACTGAAGTTCGAGGAATATCTGTCGTCCTCCTCCTCCAGATCCTCCGCCTCTCGCAAGCAAAGGAAGATCAACGCCCCCGTTGTTGCGCTAGCTGAACCTTACAACGCCCTTTCGGCCTCCAATGAGTCCGGATCTGCAGATCTGAACTCCTCCTCAATCAAGGAGTTGAGTACAGAAGGCGCGCCTATTTTATCAAAGAGAACTCGTCAAAGGCAGCGCCAACGTTGTGCGCGCCAACTCGCTAGAGCCTTGGAGTCAATTGACGGGATCCGTTACGAGGCGGATCTGAAAATTAGTCAACGTCAAGCGCCCCAACAGCGGACAAATGCCCTCTCCTCCAAATCACAAACAAGTGAATGGGTACAAGTCAAAAGGACCCGTTCAACTCTTGAAGAGTGGATCAAAAAGTGTCGCGTACTGCTTGCGCGCGCGCGAATTCTTGCACAAGAGGTCAAAAGATTGCAGAGGGAAGAAGTGGAAAAGAAGCCACCAAAACTGTACAAAGTTTGGAGGCCAAAGTCCAAGACGGCGGCCGAAAAGATCGAAAAATGCGGGTCACTCAAATCCGACCCGCCGGTCTGCGGGTCACTCAAATCCGACCCGCCAAATCGCGGGTCACTC
>NW_017972658.1:0-12811 GCF_001876935.1 Asparagus officinalis
TTCTGGCCGAGCCACCATTTGGTGGTTCTCGTTTTTCGACGACTTCGGGCGCCGTTCGGGTAGTTTTTTACACCAGTTTGGACTTTAGATTTCAGACTTGGCGTAATTTTGGTGGCTTCTTGACCACCTCTTCTTGCTTCAGCTTCTGCGCTTCTTGCATGAGAACCCGCGCATGCGCAAGTAACGCACAGCGTTTTTGGATCCGATCTTTGAGGGTTGAACATGTCCATTTGACGCGGACCCATTCATTCGTCGTTGATTTGGAGGAGGAGTCGCCTACTCACTGTTGCGGTGCTTGGTGCATTCTGGACTTCAAATCCTCTTCATAGCAAATTCCATTAACTGGTTCCAACGCTTTAGCCAGCTGGCACACGAGGCCTTGGCACCGCCTTTGACATGCTCTTTTTGATAGAATGGGCACTCTATTAGCAATTAACTCCTTTCTTAAGGGATTCAGATCTATGGCTTCAGCTTCGTCAGATGTCGGTGGGGCGTTGCGCTTCGTCAGATGTCGGTGGGGCGTTGCGAGCCACAAGTACAGCAGTGGCGAAGAGATCTTCTTGTTAGACATCTGAAGCCGAAGTCCAGCGAGCTTTCTTGGAGGAGGCCCTCCTGCACCTGCGAGGAGAGGCGGATCTGGAGGAGGAGGACAAGTACTCCTCGTACTTATGTTGGTCGAATTCGTACTCAACCTCTGTTTCAACTGGGATGAGGATCCGAGGTTGCAACACATCGGCCTTCACAGAAAGGCTGTCGGCTCCCATTGTGGTCGCCAGCGTGTTTAGGTGGAAAGTCGATTTCAATGATGAGTTCATTATAACTTCAAACGTTTACAATAAACTCAAGAAAATAGCCTTTTTAAGACTTTTAATCAACAATTACAACTTTCTTTCAAACTATACACAATAGATGTTTATCGTCTATTGCTTGTACGGGAACGTTGTCGGTGTCGGGGTTTATCCGTGGACCGCCTACGGATCAGATCCGATGAGCAGAAAATTGATAAACAATGCTCTTACTTTACGAAGGAAGTAATCACAGTAGTGGTAATCTCAACCAAGTGAGATTACGGCTCTTCTCGAGATTAAGACCGAGCTTAAAACCGAAGGAATAGGGGGAAAACAAATTTTAGATCTCTCGAACTCTCTTTTTTATTGAGGAACTCTGCTAAGATTTGCTAACTCTCTGAAATTCATGCTCCACTCTCCAATTTGATAGCACTTCGTCCTCTTGATTTCTATATCTCAAGAAATGAGCCCCCAAGCTTGTATTTATAAGCTTCGGTTAGGGGGTTTTTGGATAAGAATGATGGATTCTGCCTTATCTTCAGTTAACAACTGTATAACTACGTTTAGAGATATCATTTAGGAAATTAGGAATCTCTGAAACAGAAGAAATCCTGTGAGAGCTCGTCAAAATCGCCAAAATACATTTCCAGATCAGATCTGTGTGCAAGCCACCATCTGNTATGATTTGATACGACTCGGCCGCCAGCGACTATTCTCGTTTTTCGGTTTTTTTTTGACTTGTTGCATTGCTTATGAGTATTTCATTGTTTCACTGACTGGTGCGCTTCCTCAACTCACTTTGTGTGTTTCATGAACGCGCGGATCGTTTGACGGTGGCCGACGGGTATGTAGGCTACTTGGTTCGCCATTCCGGTGGCTAATGAGTACATAGGCCACTTGGAACTGGCTGATGAGTGCGCGAGCTAATTGGAGGTAGCCGGTGAGCGCACGAGATGCTTGGCAGTGACTAGTGAGTACGTGAGCCACTTGCAACTAGCTGATGAGTGCACAAGCCAATTAGATAAATCTTCTTAACTTGGATGATGACGTTTAATGTCTCCCATTCGTCTCGAGCTGCATACGGAAACCTATAGCCATTTTTAGATGCCTACAAATTCCTGGAGAATATTACACATAATATTCTTAAGGATAACCCGAGATCAAAGGTTTGTTTAAGTCTACGCCCAATACGCGTTGCCGGGTAGCATATTCTCATAATAATGACGAAGTCTATGTATTCAAAATCATAGCACTAAGTCAAAGAGAGTTAACTCTTTTAGCACAACGTTATATACAGAACGGACTTAAATAATCATCATGCTAGCTTGACTCAAACGGTAGTCGGTAAAGGCTTATCAAATCCGTTGATGGTTGAGGATTTATCAAATATCCTATAAGTCTGATAGTCATTGACGCATCAGCTTTATTAGTTGGTCTCGTGACTTAAGTATCCAAGACAACATCAATTCTAGCCGAAGTCTCCATGTAAAACCCCAAAAATTTAAATATTTTATAATAAATAATAAATATGTTGTATTATGAATAAAAAAGAAAATAACATTTATTAATATTTTAGTATGCTAAGAATTGATTTGAGATCAATTCAATGTATATATGTGAATATAGAAGTGATATCATGCACACGTGCACGGGCCTGAATCTGGTAAAAACGATCAGTTAAAAGTATATGCATTTTACACTGAAACATTTAGAATCTGGAAAAACTTAAAATATCAAAGTTATAGTTATCTTTAAGATCTTTCTACAAATATTATATCACCTCATTCTGAGGTCGGACGTGAAAGTTATGGCCGAAATACCAAAGCTTGTTTTTCTAGTCAGACTAGGTTTTCTGGTTCGGGTCAAACAGGTTTGTTTTGGGTTTGCCTCTATAAATACCTATATTTTTCATAAAAATTCTCTTCTTTTATCATATCTATGAACCCTAGTAGCCACCCTGCCCCTCAAAAACTCTAGATCTTATTCTTATGAGTTTTGAGAGCTTTGTGAAGCAAATATCGACAAAAGGGCGAGATCATTGATGTGTGACGAGGGAGAATGGGTGGTTTATGCTCATGGATTGCTTACTGTAGCGCTCTGACGCTCTTGTTATTATTTCTTTTTCTTTTAAAAATACCCTTTCAGGTAGCTCGGAGTTCCAGAGAGCCGCAGGGTGACAGAGTTCTGGCATAGTCGTTGTCGCGTAGTTTTACTTGTAGAGACTCCACTGTAGTTTTGAGTTTTATCTAGATATTAGAGTTTCATATTCATATTGTAAAGGCAGTGTGCCTTAGTACGATTTTTAGTTAATTTATGTTAAAACATTTTTATTATTCAGATATCAGATGTATTATAGTTGAGACATGATTCTTTTTATTTATGAGATATCTCTTTTATATCATGTCTATTACATTTATTCTCTTTATTTTGCCTGTTTGTACCTACACTTCTATTTGATTCTACTAGAGGATATTACTGTGATTGTTTAAACATGTTTATGCACAGTGTGGGTGCTTGGCAGGTTTGACATATCTGGTTTCACCTTGGACTGCAGCCTTGTGTGAACCTAGGGGCGTCACAATTAGTACCAGAATTCTAGTTCTAGCATCCTAGGATCATTCCTGTGTCGAGTCGTGGAGTTAGTATAGAGTTTCCTAGGAATCATGTATAGAGGACGTTATATACGTATATTCGAAAATTTACAAATTTTTTTTTTGTGACAACTACCTTACTTTGATTGAAAAGTAAATGCATGAATGATAAGTGATACGATTTTTCTTATTAGTATATGTTATGTTATTTATGATTGGGATCTCACTTACTGTGTCAAATAAGCTCTCCTCTTAGTATTATAAACATTAAACGAGGACGTGGTCGAGGTAAAGCTTGTACCAAGAGAGCTGGGCAAGTAGAGCCTGAGCTGCAGTAGGCTCCAAAGTATCTGATCGACTTGGTAACACCGATTACAGAAGTAGAGACTAGCAACACTCGAGGAGTGAGTAACAAGCAACATTTTACTCTCTGAAGTTCCACCACCAGTGGTACCAGCCGTACCTATTGAAGAGGTAATACCGAAGGTCTCACCATCACCTCATCCAGCTATTAATAGAGTCACGGAATAGGAAGCTTGGCTCAGTAAGATTGAGGAAGATATTAGAAGTTGGGAGCAAAAAAATATTTAGGGTACATCGGATTCAGTTACAACCTATAAATGGAGGAAATATGTGGAAAATACTTTTAGATTTACTTAATGTTGACTCAGTACATAGGCGGAGATTAGTTATATTTAGTTTAAAGGATGACGCCAGAGGATAGCACCGATTCCAGTTATGCCGGTGATACGAGTCGCCGTACGAGCACCCTTTGGTCGCGGAATTACCAAAAGGTGGGTTGAGAAGAGGATGACCAAAACACAAGAACAATTCAGTATGGCGAAGGAAAATACCTTCTCTAGATTATGAGTATGAAAAAGATTACAATCCCTCTCTCACAATCTCACTAGAATTGAGAACAACCTCCCAACTCTCCCTCTAAACCCTAATACAATTATTAGAATTTCTCTTTCTCTTAGGTCCGATTGTTTAGAACCCTAAAACAATCCTATTTATAGATGTGCAAACATGGATGGCAATCTTGTAAATAAACAAGCCCAAAAGAATCAGGAATCCCTGTCAAAACAGAATCCAAAACGAAACAGGAAACCCAGAAATCACGATCCGGTCGACCGCCAGGCTTGGTCCGGTCGACCGGCCAGAGAGTTTTATCAAACCCTGCATTGTACAGGTTTTTCGGTCGACCGGCATGTGTGTTGCGGTCGACCGGCCAGAGATCTGCCAGTTACCCTGTTCTTTTGCACGTTTCGCTTCTGCTGACTTCTTCCACCGCCTTCTTTGGCTCCATCCATGCTCCTATTCCCAAGATATGAGAATCTCCTATCCTCAAGCTCCCATGAGGATCGCTAAGCTCCTGAAGAGAAGATACACCCGTATCATGGGTCTCCCTTTTAGGAACTTGAAGTCCCATTCAAGTCAGAACTGAAACTGAGGGAACTCGTGAGCCCCTCCTCCTTTTCTGAACCACCTGACCTTGCTAGGAATCTGATCTCGACGTCCGATCGGAAATAACTCATTCATCCCGCGTCTCGTCATAGTCACTTCTCGCTCCAAGTTGCAATCCTTAATCGATGGCTTTTCTGGAAGTCTAATGCACAGCAAGACAAACTTATTGCTTGCATTCACTAACCTCTTTGCTCGCGTCACCGTTCCTAAGCTTGTCTCCCTCGGAAGAGATGCCGAACGAAATATGAACCTTTCACCACCTTTGGTGAATATATACTTCTGAGCCCGCCTCTCGTAGATCGCATATCTATCCCATAAGTACGGATTGCCCAGTATAATCTGACAAACATCCAATGGAACTACGTCGCATGTGACCTCGTCAATATACGACTCATGGAGTGCAAATCTTACAGTGCATTGATCAACTACACATAGCTTCTCCTCCTTCTGAATCCACCCCAATGGATAGGACTTCGGATGCTTGACCGTCTTCAGACCCAGCTTCTGAACCAAGGCTTCGGATAGCAAATTCTTCTCGCTACCCGGATCGACTATGGCATCAACCAAACTGGTCTTCACTTGCAACTTAAGAACAAAGAGCTGCTCTCTCGGGTCGTCGTCCTCTTTCGTGGCCTGTTTCCCCGTCATAAGATTATGACTGTTATTAGGTTCTGTCATCCCCAAGACTTCTTTCTAGGCTCTGTCATCCCCGGGACTTCTTTCAGACCTTGAGCTATCATGTATGCCTTTTTCTCCTCCTTCTTCTTCAACCCTCTTGGCTTGAGATGAGGATACTTCTTCCAGCACCGATCAGCTTTGTGCCCTGTCTTCTCGCAGTGACTACAAATCAGCCCTGCTTTTCCTGAATCACCCTTCTTCTTCTCCTCCAACTTGCTTTGCATCCCCCTTTGCTTCGTTGCTCTTCTTTTGCTTGCCCTCAATGGCAATGGCCTTCATGCTCGTATTTGCAATAGTCTCGACCGTGAATAACCTCATCTCCTTTCGGATGTAATCGCTCAATCCCGCCATATACTTCATGAACACGGAATATTCCTCTGTCGTAATGTTAAGGACCATCGCCTGCTGCTGAAACTCCGTAGTGTATTCTTGAACGGTTTGATTGACCCTTTGGCGCAAGCCGTACCACTTGTACCAACGTTCTTCAAAGAATCCCACCGGATAGAACTGTTTCCTAAGTAGCTCCTTGAACTTGTTCCATGACACCGCTTTCTTCTCCTGTTTGCAATAGGATTTCCACCATGTCAACGCGTGCCCTAAAAGCTTCAATGTCGCGAACACAATCTTCTCTTTTGACGAATAGCCATTAAGAGTAAAATACGTCTCCATCCGCTCGATCCAGTCATCAAGCCTCACGACATCAACACTCCCATCATAAATAGGAATCTCCACTCTGAAATCAATCTTTAGATTCTGGTAAGAATTCTTACCCCCTTGATGTGGTGCAGCCTTGACGGTCTCGTCCTCCTCGTCGGAGCCTGAAAGCTCGCTCTCTCCACCGGACTCTATAGGTTTCTTCTTAGACCTAGAAGAAGATTCCCCCTTTTCGTTCCCTCCTTGGATGAGACCGACGAGTTTTGTGAGCGTCGACCCTATCGTCTCGATCTGCTTCTCTAATGCATCAATCCTCGCTGAATTATCTCCTTCAGTCATCTTCTCCTTCCTTAAATCCTGGACTCCTTCCAATGAAATAAGGATCTCGCCAAGCTTCTTGTATGAGGACCGAGTAAGGACTATATACAGGATGCCCCTTCACCGGATCTGATGCTCTGATACCAACTTGATACGAGTCGCCGTGCGAGCACCCTTTGGTCGCGGAATTAGCAAAAGGTGGGTTGAGAAGAGGATGACCAAAACATAAGAACAATTCAGTATGGCGAAGGAAAATACCTTCTCTAGATTATGAGTATGAAAAAGATTACAATCCCTCTCTCACAATCTCACTAGAATTGAGAACAACCTCCCAACTCTCCTTCTAAACCCTAATACAATTATTAGAATTTCTCTTTCCCTAAGGTCTCTCTTTTAAAACCCTCTTGTAAATAAACAAGCCCAAAAGAATCAGGAATCCCTGTCAAAACAGAATCCAAAACGAAACAGGAAACCCAGAAATCGCGATCCGGTCGACCGCCAGGCTTGGTCCGGTCGACCGGCCAGAGAGTTTTCTCAAACCCTGCATTGTGCAGGTTTTTCGGTCGACCGGCATGTGTGCTGTGGTCGACCGGCCAGAGATCTGCCAGTTACCCTGTTCTTTTGCATGTTTCGCTTCTGCTGACTTCTTCCACTGCCTTCTTTGGCTCCATCCATGCTCCTATTCCCAAGATATGAGAATCTCATATCCTCAAGCTCCCATGAGGATCGCTAAGCTCCTGAAGAGAAGATACACCCGTATTAGCCGGAGCAGCGAATGATAATTTCATAGAAGGATTTTATCTACTATTTCGAGAAGCAGCTAGACCTAACCCGATTGGGGCAGAGAGACGTACTAAGAGTTAATTTTGAAAGTAGGATTGTTTGGAGACCAGGGCAAGGACAATAAACCTTTTGTAAGACTGTGAGAAACCCAGCAATGGGGTAAGGATTTTTTTTATCACCACCAACAGATCAGTGGTCAGGGTCAATAGTCATAGGGCCAAGGTTATGGTTAGTAGTAGAAGATCGAGGCACCACCTACCATTCCAAGGATAGAGGGACCAGCATGCTAGATTTGTGCTATCCAGGAAATTCCTAAGGGATAAATAGTCCCATAAATTCTACTTCCAGTAACATAGCAGTCACCAGCCATTGGCAGAGTTTATGCAATCGTACCGCTTGATCATGGTGCGAGCGGAGCTTTCTTAGTGATTATTCTTTTCCAACTCGGATCTTGTTTGATTCAGAAGCTTCTCATTCTTTATCTCTCAAACATTCATGGATAAGTTTCAGCTAGTTACACATCATTTAGATGTATCGTTATTCGTTTCTACACCTTTAGGGAAGGTGTCCCTATTAGGGAGTGGCCATAGGAGATGTGTCATCAGTCTAGACGAGTCTGAGTTTATCATAGATCTAATCGTTTTGCAGATGTCGGTGTTCGATGTTATTCTCAGTATGGATTGGCTATCATCCTACCATGTTTTATGTTAGTATGGACTGTTTTGCTAAAACAGTCAGCTTGCAAGCATCCTATGGGTCTGAGTTGATAGTAGCGACTCACAGGGCAACCAGTTTGTGGAGTTATTTCTGGCGTACATTGAGGAGGTGATGCTGTGGGATAGTGGTGCCAATTTGAGTGAGACGTGAGTGGTCTCAGAGTACCAGGATGTCTTTCAGGAAATACCGGGTTTACCTCTAGTAAGAGAGGTCAAGTTTTTGCATCGAGTTGCAGTCAGGTACGATACTAATAACCCGAGCACCCTATCGTATGACACCTACTTAGATGAGGGAGCTACAGACCTAGTTAGACGAGTTGTTATCTCAGCGTTTTATTCGCCGGAGTCATTCTCCATAGGGGGGGCCGGTCCTTTTTGTGAAGAAGAAGGAAGGCAATATGCATCTTTGTATAGATTATCGAGAGTTGAAAAAGGTCACTATCCGGAATAGGTATCCATTACCGAGGATTGATGACTTATTCGACCAGTTACAGGGAGCACATCACTTCTTGAAGATTGATCTTCGTTCTGGCTATCATCAGTTGCGGGTTCGGGAGATGAATATTCCCAATACTACCTTTCTGACTCATTACGGATCTTTCGAATTCTTTGTCATACCATTTGGTCTGACCAATGCACCCGCGGTATTCATGGATTTGATGAACCGGGTTTTCCGTCCATACTTGGCCTAGTTCGTGATCATTTTTATTGATGACATCCTTTTATATTCGAGATCGGAGGTAGAGCACAAGCAACATCTTTGTTTGGTATTGTAGTCATTGTGGGAGCATCAGTTGTACGTAAGTTCAGTAAGTGCGAGTTTTGACTTTCTGAAGTTAGATTTTTGGGCCATGTTATTAGCCAGGAAGGTATTGCAATAGACCTAACTAAGGTGGAGGCCGTACTAGATTGGGAACCACCGAAAACAGCTACAGATATTCATAGTTTCCTGAGATTAGCATGCTATTATAGAAAGTTCATTCAGGACTTCTTGAAGATTTACGACACCGCTTACACGTTTTACAAAGAAGGGTGTACAGTTTTTTTGGGGCTCGAAGTGCCAGGAGGCCTTTAAGACTTTGAAGACTAAGTTTCCGAACAGTGATAAGACCTTTGTCGTCTACACAAATGCACCATTATCAGGTCTAGGGGTATTTTGATATAGACCCAAAGAGTAGTAGAATATATTTAATGATAATTAAGTACGTATGCGCAGAACTATCCCACGCACGACTTGGAGCTAGCAGCAGTAGTCTTTGCATTAAAGACATGGAGACACTACCTGTATGGGGTACAGTTTGAGCTATTCATAGATCATCAGAGCTTGAAGTACCTCTTCTCTCAGAAGGAACTAAATCAGAGACAGCGACGATGGGTTGAGTTCATTAAGGATTATGAGTTCGCGATTCAGTATCACCCGGGGAAGTTGAATGTCGTAGCAAACGCATTGAGTAGGAAGCATCATCACAGGATTGCAGCTTTGAGATGCTCGTTATATCGAGATCTCCACACACTTAGCCAGTTCGACTTTAGAACGGAGATTGGCGGGAGCAGCGTATTTTTAGGAGCTTTATCTGTATAGCCATCTTGGAGTGACAGAGTGGTCAGAGCTCAGTTGGACGACTCTTGGATTCAAGCCCGAAAGGGAGAGATTTCCAAAGAGCCAGAGGCTGATTAGAGCGTTGGAGCAGATGGAGGACTTCGGATGAAGAGCCGATTAGTAATACCAGCTAATGCTCAGCTAAAGAAGGATTTATTCGATGAAGCGTATCGTACTAGGTATACAGTGCATCCAGGCACAATGAAGATGTACAAGGATCTGAAGAGACATTTTTGGTGGAGCGGCATGCGTAGAGAGATTGCAGAATATGTAGCTAAGTATTTTACCTACCAGCAAGTGAAGGTAGAACATCAGAGACCGGCAGGAACCATACAGCCTTTATCCATTCCGGAGTGGAAGTGGACAGATATTTCTATGGACTTCATTGTAGGATTGTCGAGATCGAAGAAAGGGAATGATTCAGTTTGGGTGGTAGTAGATCGGCTGACAAAGTCAGCACATTTCATACCAGTAAAGACGACATACATGGCAGAGACGTATGCACGGATATTTATTCAGGAGATCGTGAGATTACATAGAGTTCCAGAGACGATTGTGTCAGATCGAGGCTCGGCTTTCACTTCACATTTTTGGAGAAGCTTTCAGAACTCTTTCGGCAGCAGATTATCTTATTCTAGTGTGTTTCACCTGCAGACGGATGGGCAGACGAAGAGAGTGAACCAAATATTAGAGGACATGTTGCGGGCATGTGTCATTGATTTCCAGGGTAGCTGGGAGGACCACATCCTATTAATTGAATTCGCTTATAATAATAGCTACCAAGCGACTATTGGGATGACACCGTACGAAGCATTGTACGGGTAGCCTTGTAGATCACCTATTTGTTGGGCAGAACCAGAGAACAGCCTATTGTAGGCGTATAAAACTGCCTATGGGTCCCTTAGCACAGCTCAGCACGATGATTCGACAAACCAACGAACCATCGGGCGACATATCCAAACACGATCGTTATTCCATAATACCAAAGCCAAAAGACACGTGACGAAGCGGATCAACGAGGCGACGAGGCTAACGAACTGCACACAAACAATGGAATACATCCACTCGCATGCGGAATCAAGCTAACGGTTCGGTGAGTCAACGAGTCATCCAACCATAGAACGGATTCGAACTCAAACACCGAAGCAGGTTTACTGCCAAATCAGGATTCAGATCAACAAATCAGAGT
Organism: Asparagus officinalis; assembly: GCF_001876935.1. Taxonomy (NCBI): domain Eukaryota; kingdom Viridiplantae; phylum Streptophyta; class Magnoliopsida; order Asparagales; family Asparagaceae; genus Asparagus; species Asparagus officinalis. Next base: position 10,785 of record NW_017972658.1, read on the forward strand.
CCAAATCAACAGTGAAACCGAAAAACGTCGAAAACCAACATTTGGAGGACCCGAGCCACCAAGGTGGTCGGCCACCTGTGCCAAGGCACAGATCTGAGTGCCTATAAATAGGCTAGGGGGGCTCATTGTTGAGAGGGGGGAACTTTTGGAGCCGAAACTCTGCCAGATTGAGAACTGAATCTTGGAGTTTTGAAGCTTTGAAGACTTAAACATTTTCAGATCTGGTTCTTGGAGAGCATCCACGTCAGAAAAGGTAGGAGTTCGAGAGAGGAAGATCAGATCTGAGATCCACATGGTGATACTCCGGATCAAAACTTGGTTTTTGATCCCGAGAAGGCTATTATTTCCTTGGTGAAATAGTACCCCCGGCTGTTATTTCCTTCGTGAGATAACACCCGCTATACCGTGTAGTTCCGACCGGATCTAGATCGCGCGGTAGTCCACGGATTAACCCCGGCGTAGGCAAAGAACCCACAAAAGCGAGTGACCGCAAAACAGGAGCTCACAATTCGTTCGACAAATAAGGAAAGTTGTAATTTTCTTTTCTTTTGATTTTGTTGTAACCGGATCTTATAAAAAGACCGGATCTTTCTGTAACTGATAAACTGTTACCAAAGAGTGCAATGACTTCAATGAAAGCAACAATTTTTCCCGCGAACAGTCTCAAAAATACATATGCTGACGCCTTGGCATCACTCGCAACTACACTAGCTTTTCCCGAAGGGATTACTCAGTGGATCATTTATGAATTCGACCAGCAAAAGTTCGAGGAGTATCTTTCTTCCTTGTCCGGATCCACCTCCCCCCGCAAGTCCAAGAAATTCTCCTCCAGGAGAAAAGTTCGTTGGTATGAAGAAGTACAGAACGCCAACGAAGCTCTCACCCCAACTGATTCCAAAGTCGCATCGGGTGAAGTTCCACCGACCTCCAACTAGGTCAAATCTGTTCTCACCGATGCCTCCACAGTTTAAGGCATTGTGACTCTCTCAAAGAGAGCCCGCCAGAGGCGACGTCAACGTCTGGCACGCCAACTTGCAAAAGCGATGGAGTCCACGGACGGAATCCGCTACAACGCGGATCTGAAGAACAGGAGAGGCAAACAGCCTCAACAAACGGTGAATGGCAGCTCCTCCAAGCCGCCAACGAGTGAATGGATCCGTGTCAAACGGAATCGTTCAACGCTTGATGGGCGCATTCGCAAGCGCCGCGCACTGTCAGAACAGGCATGGGCTTAAGTCCAAGAAGCCCGCAAAAGACTGCGGAAGGAAGTGGCCAAGAAGCCACCACCAACCCGCCAAGTCTGGAGGCCAAAGTCTGAAGCGGCGATTCAGGCTAAAGAGCAACCTTTGCAGCCTTCAGCAAAATTTCAACCTCCGGCAAACCACCTTAAATCGCCGATAATTCCCATGGCTACTCCGGGAGATCACGCAGAATCATCCCGAAGAAAGAAGTCAGTTTTGGAGCGCCTCGGTCCACTTCCCGATGAAAGAAGCAAAGCTCCAGTTCAAGAACGTTTGGGCCTGATGAAGAAGCCCCGAACGATTCAACATGCTGGGGGTCGCCGCCACCCTCAACATGACAAAGAAATCAGGGCAGCTAGGCGCACTAATTTGCGCATTGAAGTCCAGGAGCCCACTGAGAACTCACGCCCGCAAAGGCATGTTTCAAGGCGCGTGACTTTTGAAAGCCCAAAGAAGGCAGTTCATCCTCAGAAAGAAACATTATCGTCTGATGATGATAACGTTATACCTGAGAAGTCATGCCCACACACGATAGGTTACTCCGACTGTCAAGCTGACGAGTTGTACTATCGTGATGGGAGTACGAGAAAAACCAAGAAGAGGAGTCCTCGAGGACTAGAGACCCAATGCCCCTGTTCCAAACTCATTCGGGCAGTATTGTCAGAGTGCAACTGCACCAATACAGTTCCTGAAAGAGTTTCAGTTTTCGAAAGACTTAGTACCGAAACGTCAAAACCAAGGCCTAGGCGTTTCCGACGAAGAAGAACGGTGGTTGAAGATGGAGAA
>NW_017972658.1:12821-34846 GCF_001876935.1 Asparagus officinalis
TCCGCTCATGTAGCTCGTCGATTCACTTCAGTCGTTCATCGACGTCAATTAGACTCCTGTGGATCGGATGGTGACGTTCATCATCGCTCTTTAACACTGAACCGTTTGTGGAGACCTATAGGCAATTTTCGATGCCTACAACTACCTTCAGAAGATGAAGAATCTGATGCCGGCTCCGCGGTTGCATCAGATAATACGGTATCCAGCGAGGGACAACCCCGCGAGGCACTTATGATAAGTGCGGAACAAGTGGCCAAGATGCTTGAAGAGGCCATGGCTAAACAACAGGAGAGCTTCAGGTTCAAAATAAAGATGGCCATGCAGAACATGAGATAAATGCATGACCAATAAATCCAAGCATTGACGAACCAGCAAGGTGAGCCAAGTCGTCGTAACCAGGTTAATCTGGAAGATGAGGACACAAATGCGAATGAGACTCATAATGCCAATAATCCTCCCGTCAATGCAGGGGGTGGTAACGAGAATGCTAGTGAAAACACAGGTGAAAGCTAGAAGATCAAAAACCTCGAGAGCAAAATCAATACATTGATTTCCGCTCAAGAGATGAAGAAAACAGGCATTTCTTGTCCATACCCAAGAGAATGGGAATCGATCCCATATCCGACGAAGTTCAATCTAATTAACTTCACGCCGTTTAATGGGATGGGTTCACCCACTCAGCATTTGATTTACTTCAAATCGCACCTGGGGGTTATCTCTGGTAATGAGCCTCTGAGGGTACGGTCTTTCGTTGGCACTCTTCGTGGAGATGCCTTCGATTGGTATCGTCGCCTCAAGCCAGGAAGCGTGAATAGCTGGGACGACATGGAGACTAAATTCCTTGCTAACTTCTTTAACGACGACACCGAGATATCCATCGGATCGTTACTTGACGAGAAACAGAAAGACGGGGAATTGGTTGACACCTTTGTCAAAAGGTTCCGAAACAAGACGATGAACTGTCGGGACCCGATCACCGAGGAATTCATTCTCTAGACTTGCCACAACAACCTCGCGTTGGACGTGTTGGAAGCAATGGGGACAGCACCGTCCAAGACATGGAAGGATTTGAAGGTCTGAGGAGAGCAAGCCGAGCGATTCCTCAGAAGGAAGAAGGCGGAAAGAGGCCAACCGGCGATGAATGCTCCAAAACAGAACTTTGTCCCACGAGGGAAAGGTAAGGCACATGCTAATGCAGTTGATGCTAATCAAACTTTCCAATTACAACCTCAGCAACAGCCACAGCAGCGAGTGCCACAACAATCGCAGTCGCAATGGCAACAACGGCCTCAGAAGCAGAAATCTTCGGAGCCAAGGTTTCCTAAATTGTACTCTTTCAAAGATGACGAAGTGCCCGCCATCTTCAAGTACCTGTTGGAGAACAACAAAATCCAGCTGTCGTCGATCGTGGATCAAGAAGGGGCGAGCAAAGTGACGGATCCGAAGTATTACGCATACCACAAAGCAGTCCATCACCCTACCAAGTCATGCTACCATCTTAAGGATAAGATCCAGACGTTAATTGATGTAGGCGTCATAACTCCGAAGCCGTCCAAGAATGTTAGAGCAAATGCAGTTTCAATCAGCTTTGGATCGGTGCCCACAGCATGGTTTAAACCAGAACGCATCACCAAAGTAGGAATGAAGATGGTAAACGACGACCCACATGGACAGCGCCAAAAAGGACTTGTGCCACACACAGCCCCAAACGGCGAAATCCTCTGGGTTCATCCCGATCTAATTGAAGACGATCAGTGGACGACTTCCTCGACCAAGAGGGGTAAAGGCAAGTCTTGCAATGCTACCTCCGCGATCTTCGAAGAAGATGGTAATGAAGCTCCTACCTTCCCGCTCTCCGAAGAAGAACAGGAAGTCTTCGGCACTAGAAGCGGAAATGAGTATCACTTCAACTATCCATCACCTAGTGATCAGTTAGCTGAGCAGGGGGTGACTAAATGAGGACCAGCCAAAACTCTCACAGAGCTGGGTGTGATTACAACTCCTAAATCGGTTGAAGAAGCTCGACGACAGCCGGTTGATAAATAGAAAGAAAAGAGGCCCCAGGAGGTTCAGAATCTGAAGCAGTCTCGTTTCAACCGTCCGATTGGAAGAGATAAACCGGAAAGCTTGAACACTCCGTATGTCTTCGATATTATGGCTCAGCTAGCTAACATCCCAGCGCGGATAACATTGTATGAGTTGCTACGGTTGTCTAAAGAAACAAGGGAAGCCTTGCAAGAAGCCTTGGCCAATTCAGAAGTGTTCCTTACTCGGATCAAGCCGGCACTTGAAGAGCCAGGACCGTTAATTCAACACTGCAATATAGCGGCTAAGAACCTTCCCTGCATTACCTTCACCAAAGAGGACATGCAGACGAAGAATTCAAACCATGATCGACCCTTATATTTCGTTGGGTACATTGGTTCCAGTAAGGTCAACCGAATCCAAGTGGATCCGGGTTCTGCTGTGAGTATTATGCCGCTTCGCTTGATGCATATCCTCGTTAGGTAAGATCCGAGTGAAGTGTCAAATGGGAGATCTGAAGACAGAAGTCACGTGTTATGTGATCGATGCGGAGACTTCGTACAACTTACTATTGGGTCGGCCTTGGATCTATAGTAACGTTATAATCCCCTCCACTCTCCATCAGTGTTTGAAATATGTCGACGCTGATAATAAGGTTAGGACGGTGGTCGCGGATAAGCAACCATTCAAAGGGTATGAGAATTATTTCACTGATTCTCTCCTTTATGGTAATGAATCCGATACTGAATCATCGGCCCATGGCACAGACAGCGGAGAAGAAGCTGATACCGAAGCCGGATTTGATTATAATGGAGGTTATGTTTTAAACAACATTGTACCCTTTGTAATCAACCTTGACGATGAACAATCGTTAGAGGGCAGTTGTAACTGGCAACTTACCAATAATGAAATAAATAACGATTTAGAGTACTCCTTGTCTCTTGATGATGTGATAAAAGAATTGTATGATAATCCCGATTTATATATGCCGCTTCGATCGTCCTATATAGCGAAGGAACGCCTCCAGCATTCTTTTGGAACAACCCTGGTCATCCCTACCAAAATAGGAGGTGAAAAAGAAGTGATCTACGGTAAAGGAAAAAGCTCTCCATTACCAGATCATTTCTTAAGGGAAAATGAGAATGATGACAAACCTGGTCAGCATTTATCTAAGTATAGCCCGGAAGCGCGCAAGCTCATGGAAAAGCAGGGATATAATTTCACACTCGGAGAAGAAGCGGCATATGTACCAAAAGGGAGACCCGATGATTATTATAAATACGGACGAGGGTTAGGGTATGAATCTTCTTCAGAAGACGAATGCTGCTGGTTAATTAATGACCAATCATCTAAGCAATACAAAAATGGAAATTCGCCAGATTCCTCGGAATGGGATTCCGATACCAGTCTGGGGGAAGCTTTCAAAGCCCTAATGGCGAACATGGCTACAGCTGATCCGTCCACAATGGAAGACGACGATCAAATACCAACATGGCAAGACCCGTAGGTTCATCACCTAAACATGCAGTATGGTGATAGGTTCAAACAGAGGGAACCCCCCACTGAAGATAAAATAGTCCAAGTTAACATGGGTGACGAGGCCAACCCAAAGCCTATATTCATCAGCGATAGTCTTCCCCCAGATGAGAAGGAGGAATTAATTCCTCTCATCAGGAAATATATTGATGTCTTCGCGTGGAACTATGAAGATATGCCAGGGCTCGACCCCAATGTGGCAATGCACCGCCTCGATATCAAGCCGGATGCCAAACCTGTCAAACAACAGCAAAGACGGTTTCGTCCACAGATTATGGAAGCCATTGAGGCAGAGGTTAAAAAATTAATCGAATCAGGATTTATCTGCGAGGAACAACATCCAGACTGGCTAACCAAAAATTTTTCGGTTCATCCCGATCTAATTGAAGACATGCCAGGGCTCGACCCCAATGTGTCAATGCACCGCCTCGATATCAAGTCGGATGCCAAACCTGTCAAACAACAGCAAAGACGGTTTCGTCCGCAGATTATGGAAGCCATTGAGGCAGAGGTTAAGAAATTGATCGAATCAGGATTTATCCGAGAGGAGCAACATCCAGACTGGCTAGCCAATATTGTTCCAGTCATGAAGAAGAACGGTAAAATCAGGATTTGCATCGACTTCAGGGACCTGAATACGGCATGTCCAAAAGACGACTTTCCTCTCCCAATCACAGATGTCATTATCGACAATACATGCGGGTTTGAGAGAATGTCTTTTATGGATGGTTTTTCAGGATATAACCAAATCAAGATGCACCCAGATGACGAGAAGCATACAGCGTTCAGAACGCCCCTTGGTGTCTTTTGCTACACGGTGATGCCTTTCGGTCTAAAGAATGCAGGCGCCACGTACCAGCGAGCAATGACTAAGATTTTCCAAGAACATCTCAGGAAAACAGTCGAATGCTACGTTGATGATTTGGTTGTAAAAAGCCGCAACAAAGAAGATCACATCAAGGACTTGAAGACGATGTTCGGTCTCATGCGGAGTCATCAATTGAAGATGAACCCCACTAAATCCTTCCTTGGAATGTCCAGCGGAAAATTCCTTGGATTCGTCGTCACCACTAAGGGTATACATATCGATCCTGATAAGGTGAAGGCGACACATGAACTGCAACCCCCTAGAAATCTGAGAGAACTCAGAGGATTGCAAGGGCGGTTAGCTTACATCCGGCGGTTCATCTCAAATCTTTCTGGAAAGTGGCAACCATTCTCTAAGCTAAACAAGAAAGGTGTGTCATTTATTTAGGACGACGCCTGTCAAAAAGCATTCGAAGATATCAAAACATATCTGACGAATCCTCCTGTTCTCGTTGCACCAAAATCAGGTAGACCGTTCTTGATTTACCTCAAGGCGATGAACCACTCGATAAGTGCTTTACTAGCACAAGACGATGATAATGGTCACGAACAGGCAGTCTATTACCTAAGTCGGACCTTGATAGGCGCCGAGTCTCGATATCCAATGATCGAGAAAGAATGCCTCGCATTAGTATTCGCAATGCAAAAGATGCGGCATTACTTGGTTGGACAGACGATTTACGTCATTTCTAACGTTAATCCAGTACGAGTATTTATGACGCAACCAGCCTCTATGAATTGGCGGTTAGCGAAGTGGGCCCTTCTCTTGTCCCAATATGATTTGCACTTTAAACAGCAGAAGTCGATCAAAGGACAAGCGATTTGTGATCTTCTGGCGGCAAACCCGACCACGGATACGGCAGAAGTATATGATGACTTGCTGGATGAAACCCACGAAGTTAACACTACATCGCACCAACAAGTATGGCAATTATACTTCGATGGTGCTTCGAGAGCAGTTAATAGGGCAATAACCCCCGGATGTTCTACAGTCTCCTCCGGAGTTGGAGTTGTCTTAATTTCCCCGGGGAAGCATGTGATGCCTCGGGCTTATTCATTGACTAGTCCATGTTCTAATAATGTAGCTGAGTACAACGCGCTTCTCATTGGACTTAGTTTCGCCAAAGAGCTGGGGGTCAAATATCTCGAACCTTTTGGGGATTCTCAATTGATAGTCAACCAAGTCCGTGGAGAGTATGAAGTCAGGAACCAAGACCTGATCCCGTACCACCAGGAGGCCATCAAAATGGCAGACTCTTTTGAAGAATTCTTTATTGAATACATCCCTCATCTCCAGAACGCTTATGCGGATGCACTGGCAGCACTAGCGGTATCACTTGCACAACCTCCCGAAACTGAACTATTAGTCAAAGTAAGGACGCATCAACTCTGCATACCCATATACGACATGGATATTGAAGAGGAAGATGACGTAAACATAAGCGCCAAGGAGGTGAATTCAACTCAAATTGGCTCTGAGTCCCGAGATTGGCGTTTTCCTATCATTGACTACGTCCAATATGGTATTTTGCCAGAGAATGTAAAAGAAAGGGAATCAATCCGCCGAAGAGCACCAAGATTCGTCTATAATACCGAGACCTATACATTATATCGTAGAGGGTACGATGGTTTGTTACTCCGATGCCTTTCGAACAAAGAAGCAGAAGAAGTTCTTAAGGAAGCACACGAAGGAGAATGCGGTGCGCATCAGCCCGGTCCCAAACTATATGATCGCATCAGGAGAATGGGATATTTTTGGCCAACAATGGTTCGTGACGCAATCGAATACGCCCGAGAGTGTCATGCTTGTCAAATACATGCAAATTATATGCACCAACCACCAGAGCGTTTACACACGTCAACCACGTCTTGGCCGTTCGAGACATGGGGTATGGACATTGTCGGTCCTATTTTTTCCCCCTTCAGTCAAAGGTGATCGATTCATTCTCGCAATCACGGATTACTTTTCAGAGTGGCCTGAAGCAATTCCGCTTAAAGAAGTGAAGACGAACAATGTCATCAGTTTCATCAAACATCATGTCATATACCGACACGGCGTGCCAAGACGGATCATTCATGACAACGGTCCACAGTTCATAAGCAACGCCTTTGTCAGGTTTTGTGACAAGTTCAAAATTCAAGATGTTTCGTCAACATCTTATTATCCCACCGCAAATGGATTAGCTGAGGCGTTTAACAAGACGATCATTAAGATCCTGTCAAAGCTTGTGAAGACCAATAAACGAGACTGGGACGATAAACTCGGTGAAGCACTCTGGGCTTATCGCACCACCATACGCACACCTACAGGAGCTACCCCATATTCGTTGGTATACGGATGTGAAGCTATGCTACCATTGGAAATCCAAATCCCATCCCTTCGGATCGCTCTCGCAACTGAGATGACAACAGAAGAACAACATCAGAAACGTCTCGAAGAACTCGAGATGTTGGATGAAAAGCGCTTGGAAGCTCAACAACACATTGAGTTTTATCAAGCCAGAATATCTAGGGCTTTTAACAAAAGAGTCCGACACAGAAGCTTCAAGTAAGGAGATTTGGTCCTCGCTGCTCGCCGACCGATAATCCTCAACTCCAAGAAGAAAGGTAAATTTGAACCCAAATGAGAAGGACCGTTTGTGATAGACACAGTCTACTCAAACAGCGCATATCGCCTAATTACTCAAGAGGGCGCCAGGCAATTAATGCCAATAAATAGGAAGTTCCTAAAAAAGTACTATCCCTAGTACATTCAGGATAACCTATTTACCGGGAAGTTCCTTGAAGAATATTACACTTAATATTCTAGAGGATAACCCAAAATTATTTTCACCACCAAAATCCCTCACTGATCAATTTCAGTTGACAGTGAGTCCACCAAAAGTGTCTTTCCGGCTCTCTTGACTCTTTCCATGAACAAGAGGTCCATTTTCAGTTCAGAGTCCCCTTTCGATAAACGAAAGAACTCCCTTCTTTTTCTCTTTGGTTAAGCCTTCTCATGATCATAACCTAAGTTGAAATTTCATTTCGATAAAGGAAAAACTCATCTTCCGATAACCAAGCCTATAAAAGGTAAGTTTATCTAGATCTTCCAGATTCTTGGAGTGGAGACCCCACTTCTAGTTTCTTTTGCGCTGGAAATAGAATATAAAATTCTTCCTTTCCAGAATCAAGGAATAGAATATAAAATTCTTCCTTCCTTGTATTCGGGTTCGCCTTCATCCTGAAAGAAGACCGGGAAATAGAATATAAAATTCTTCCTTTCCCGCACCAACCTTTTCCAAGAATTTGTCAATCTAGGATTCATCCTAGGAAGTTTATCCTGAATCCTAAGCAGGGATAAGTCTGCGCCTAACAAGCGCTGCCGGTTTAGTCTTTTTTTGTAGAAAAAAAACACCAGAGTTCGATTCTAGGGTATTCTATCCTGAAACCTAAGCAAGGATAAGTCTGCGCTTAACCCGCGCTGCCGGTTAGTTCTTAACCGTTAAAAAGAACACCCGTTCACATATTCAACATTGTGGCAGGTTATTATTAATAACACCAAAATCCATGCCTTACACGTATGGGGAATTTCATCCTGAATCCTAAGAAAGGGTATGCCGACGCCTAACACGCGATTCCGTAGAAAAAGACACCAAAGTTCGATTCTGGGGTATTTTATCCCGAAGCCTAAGTAGGGATAAGTCAGCGTCCAATACACGTTGTTGGGTAGCCTATCCCCATAACAATGGCGAAGTCTACGTATTCGAAGTCGTAGCAGCGAGTCTAAGGGAGTTCATTCCGTTAGCACAACGTCACATGCGGAATGGATTTAGACAATCCGCATGCTAGCCCGACTCAAACGGTAATCGATAAAGGCTTATCAAACCCGTTGAAGGCTGGGAATTGGCCAAAAATCCTAAAGTCAACACCTAACACATGTCGCCGGGTAGCCTATTCCCGTAACATTGGCGAAGTCTACGTATTCGAAGTCGTAGCAGCGAGTCTAAGGGAGTTCATTCCGTTAGCACAACGTCACATGCGGAACGGATTTAGACAATCCGCATGCTAGCCCGATTCAAACGGTAATCGGTAAAGGCTTATCAAACCCGTTGAGGGCTGAGGGTTTGCCAAAAATCCTAAAAGTATTATGGTCAATCATTTCAAATGGAATGAGGAATCATAATAAAGATAAAGATAAAAACCAGTTCCATTAAGAGAATCAAAAGTCAAAGTATTCAGCAAATGAAATCATACATCAAGCCCATGGCTAAAAATCTGCTGACTAAACTTAGACAGCTTCTCATCATAAGCTTGCCTAAGCTCATCCTGCAACTCGGATCTGATGGACTCTTCAGTGGAGGCTAAAGTCTTCACAGCAATCTCCTCCGTCTTAACCAACTTCTGCTTCAGGGATTTCAACTCATCAGATAAAGCAGTGTGGGCTTGCTGATCCTGTATCTTCGTCATCTGAAGAATACTCAAAGTCTCCTCTTCCTCACGGAGTTCTCTTCGGAGCTGGTCTATCTTGGTCTCACAAGAGGTAATGGAAGAATCAAGCTCGTCGAGTGAGGATGATCTAATAGCAAGGTTAGCCTCAACTCGGTCTACCCGACCCCGCTGCACCTGAATCTCGAGCTCAGCAAAAATCCGAGTATGGCGCCATGTCTGTAAGCGAGTATCCAACTCGGCAGCAATGAATGAAGAGGCACCTGCATCCTGGAGCTCGCGAAACATCTGAAGCTCATGCTCTAGGCAGTCAAGATCATCAACTATAGCCTTTGCCAGATCCGGGTATCCTGCATCCCTTATTGAATTTATCCTAGAATCAAAGAATGGCTTAAACTGGTGAAGGAAAAGTTCGCCGTGGAAGAGTTTGCCAATCATAGCATTCACAAAGGAGAAGAATGAGCGTACTTCTATGCAGATGACGATCTTCTCTGGATCGCTGTCTGATAATAACTCTTTCACAAGGACATGAAGCCGAGAAGAAAGCCCTACGCAAAAAAGGAGAAATCCGTCAAAAGCCTTAATAAGGAAATAAATGACATTTCTCAGTTGCTTAATTTATACCTCCTTCCCCTCGAGTCACTGGGGGTAGTGGAGGTGTAACGGCTGTGGATGTATCAACTGGTGTAGTTGGTCTCACAGCCGGCTCAACAGGATCAGTCTCGACAAAAACTCCTGTCAAATACAAAATAGAATTCTCAGATGCATCACATTATAGTTGCATTAGTCAAAAATTGGCTAGTCCTATAATTAACTTGAGAAGAGGCACGTACCTTCAAAAGAACCATTCTCGGGATTCTGAGGGAGTGCAGACTCAGGAAACATATCCTCTACGACCAATGGAAATGAGTTACCTCTTATGGGTGTGCTAGCCTCTTTATTCCCAAGATCCACGTTTGCCTCCTGCAATTTATCTAAAAAGAGCAAGAAGCATAGAGACGATTAGGGAATGAACGAATTCTGAATCGTTCAACTCCTTTGTGTGCCATCTAAAGGATACATTGTCAATGGTAGATGTACCTGGATTCGTCGAATCGGGTCCTACATTGACAGTCTCCCTAACGTCGACAGCTTCTGCAGGCTTTTCTACCTGGTACGGTGAGTCAGGCTCACCAGAAGGTACATAATCATGAGGAGCAGGATCACAACTCATCTCGCTATCCACACGCTCTCCTACATAGAGATGGAAAAGCATGAGTCGAAGTTCTGAATGATCAAAAGGATGATTTATAGGGTAGATGTTACCTCCATCGCTAGCGGGATCATCACCAGCCAAATCCATCTCAGATGCTCGCGAATCTGTATGCGGCTTGTGGGCTAATCTCTTCCGCCTAGTAGCAGTGACAACAATCGAAGGTCTCGCCTGGGAAGAAGGACGGAATTCTTCGTCCTTGTCAGCCGCGGTCCCTGAAACATCAAGCCATTGTCAGGATTAATAATTCTGGAGGACAGAAGGAAAAGAACAGGTAGCTAACCTTGCTCAGAACAGTCCTCGTAATCTTCAGGATCTCCGCCCGAAGCTTCATCAGCAGAATGGAAGATCTTCTTTCCCTCTTCGTCAATCCGACGAGTCTTGCTCCGTGTCTCAGCAGAATGGAAGATCTTCTTTCCCTCTTCGTCAATCCGACGAGTCTTGCTCCGTGTCCTCTGTGACTGAGCACCTTCCCAAATCACGCGAGAATCAGCCTGAGAAGCCTCCTCGGCCACTAGCTCTGCAATCGGCTTCACGGGGACAGTTTTATTAGCTGCTAACAACCACCTGCAGCTTAAGAAAGTAAGATTCAACTGCCGCTCAGCACTCGGGAGACTGAACTTAGCACCAGTGCAGCCCGTCACAGTCCACAACCATGCACGAAGACCGTCCACCAAACCTCCATGAGTCTGAAGCTGCTGACGTGGATTTCCGAGATAAAGTTGATCATAACAAAACTGGCGGGCGAATCGGCAGGGTAGATATGGCTCTATAAAACACTGATTCCTCACCCGGAAGGTCAGATAACCCGGCCTAATGTTCACTAGCCAATTAAAGCAGCCGATATCTAAATGAGTTCGATACTCCCTCGGCTTCTCCTCATCAATCAAACACTCGCCATATCAGCTGGAGAACTGCGGAAAGCAAGTGAAAAATGCCCAACACTTGTGGACATGTTGCTGCTTTCTGATGTCAGGGAATCCTCGTCCCTCCCACTTGCCATTCTCAAGCAACTGTAGTAGGGGAACAGAGTGGTCTGTGGCGTTCGGTGCCGACATCATATCAGAACGATGAAGGACGAACCAAGCCATCAAATAAGTGTAAGGAAGCTCCACCTTAATAGTAGGAATCTGAGCCGGCGATTCACTTTCTTTCCGTGTAAAAGCACTAGAAATCTGTCGAAGCCCTCGATGAATGTTAGCCACCATCACCGGAAGAAGCGAAAGTTCCTTTTTGTAGGCAAGCTGAACCACTGGGTAGAGCACTTCCAATGGCAGATTTAAACTTGGTCCCTGCAGGAAAGCCACTCTCAGGACTGCTAATGGTATAGGAATGAGCGTCAATCTTCTTCAGTAGACTATTAACCCCTGAAGGAGTGAGTGGTGCCAGCTCATAAATAGCCTCGCCAGAATTGCTCTCTAGATTTCTGAACAAATAAGACGCGAACTGCTTCAGGCTCACATTTGATTTAGTCCTCTTTGCTAAAGGCTCAGACTGCGCCAAAGCAATATGATAGTGACATGTGAGATCCCATAAAGTCTCATAGCGGTCGGGCATGCGGTCCTTCAGCTGACTCAATTCATGGTTGGAAGGAAAGTACTCCTGATATAACATCTGACCCATGGGCAAACCAGAAATCTTGTGCATCTCATGGAGAGCCAAGCCCAACTCTCCGTGCCTAATCAGAAAAGTGTTCAAATCCGGGTTATAGAGCTCGCACAAAGCAAAGAAATGCTTAGCGCTGACGGGTAAGCCATACATGGTGGAACGAATAGCTGCATATAGACCACAAGCGTGCAACTCCTCGCTCCATCGGCTTAAGACGTATTTCATCGTACGAGTCCACCAAAGCTTGTCTAAAGAATGGACCCAGCCATAAAATCTATGACGCGTCGCAGGCATCTCCCGTCCTAAGTCAGCGAGGCGATAACTCAAAGTAGAAGCAGAGGAAAGAAACTCGTTACGCGGCGGTGCATCTAGTCCCAGTACTCCAGGACGCAATCCAATGATATGATTCCTGCTCGAACCAGGAGCTGCCTGATGAGTGATATAGCCACAGTGAATGCTCTCATGCTCCTCCGTCAAGCGCCACGACATCTCCTGTGAGCTCAGTCAACGAACGGTGTCGAGGAATCTTCGGCAAATATATGAAACCACCGCTATTCTTATGAAGCCACTGCTCGGCGTCAATAAACACTGCATCCGGATCTCTGACAGAGTTGCCAAATAAAAAGTCAGTCTTCCTGAGAGACTGAATAGAACTGGCATCCTTCACGAAAGGCGCATCCGTAATCAACTGTCGAAGAGCTCGTTGTCCACCTTCCTTCACCACTTGGGCAACCTCTGTCGACGTGCCCGGAACAAACTGAAGAGTGAGCGGAATAGGTGAAAAATCATTGGAGGTGGAATAATACTCGTCACGACGACCGTCCACTGCATGAGATGAGAACGCTCTAGAGGAATATTCCACTGAAAACAAGCAATTAAGTGTTTGTGAGTTTCAGTTATAAAAGGAAGTTGAACTCATCTTACGAATGGGTAAGATAGAGTCACTGCCTTATAAAGGGTGAGACGATTTGGCCACATTATGCACTTATAAGGTAGGATATATCAAAAACATATCCCTGCCTTATAAGGCACAATGCAGTGTCAAAACGCCCCCTTTATTTATTTTGAGATATGGTTTTGACCAAGCAAAACTCATCTTTAAAGCGTCGATCCTCACCAAGGAAAATCAAGGCTCTTCCCGATTGTTTCACCAAGGAGAACAAAATGGGGATAAAGGACTAATCTGCAAATACGCCAAAAAATAGAGAGCTCACCAGCATACGAGGGAAGCACGCCATCAGCCGACGCAGTAGGGGAGCGACCTCTCGGGACACGCGACATGATGATCTGCAAAGTAAATCAGGGGGTCAGATACAGAAAAAATTTTAGTTAGGGTGACAAACTCTAACCCTAAAATTTTATCCCCTCTTTATTATAACTAAATCCTTCAGACCTCCAAATTCTACCCCCTAAAAGATGAGCTCGAGGCGTCAAATCACAAACCCTAACCCTCATATGCAATCCCACAAATTCAAGTACTAAATTAAACATGAAATATGCCAAATTATGGAGGATTTACCTGAGGAAAAGCTCGAGGATCCGACAAAAAATTAGATCTTGAAAGAGGCTCGAACCACGTACTCGAGGGGTCTGAGAGAAATTTTTATATGAAGATTTTTGAAGGATTTTTCAGTCTAAGGTCAAAAGGAAGGATAGATCTAAGACAAATATGAAGATTTGAGGGAGAAAAGATGCACGAGGGAAGAGAAAAGCAAAAAAGAGGACAAAGGGGGGGTCGGCCCTAGAAGGAGAAGAAAAGAGCTCTTTTATAGGTGAACCAGCCTTGAACCAGACCGGACCAGGTTGAACCAGACCAGACCAGTCTAAATCAGTTCAAAAGAGGCTGAACCAGGCCAAACCAGGCTAAACCAGGCCAAACCAGACTGAACCAGACCAGACCAGGATGAACTAGTCTGAACGAGTCTTGAACTAGTCCCGAACCAGCCTTAAACCAGGTTGAACCAGTCTTGAACCAGGTTGAACCAGTTTGAACCAGATTTGAACCAGAATTCAAATTGAAGCTGAACCGAGCATCGAAACAACTTCAAATCGACCGAGGGTTCAGTCCTTTGTTTATTCTTTCCTCTCCCACACATTCGAAATGGTCAGAATATTTTTTTTGAGCCTAATTACTACCTTTTTGGGTCATTATAGCTGAACCGAGCATCGAAACAACTTCAAATCGACCGAGGGTTCAGTCCTTTGTTTATTCTTTCTCCTCTCCCACACATTCGGAAGGGGGAAGATTTTTTGAGCCTAATTACTGCCTTTTTTTTGGGTCATTATTAGGCCGGTTCGGCTCATTCGGGCACAAAAAATACTCCAATAAGGTATACGAGTATAAACTATTTCCTATTTTTGGTTGAGAAGTTTCTGGATAATATTTTTCTAAAAATATTCTTAAGGATAACTCAACAACACTTCGCCGGACAACGCGTCGCAAATGAGAACTCAACGCCAACAATCGATGGTCAATTCTATGTTGAACCAACAAACACGAGCTAAAGATCAGAAAATCAGGAATCGACTTCAAGTTCGAAATTCTGACAATGGTCAGATAATAAATGCAGCACCGGAAACCTTACAGACATTCGACGAAGCACCGAATAGCCTGAAGGATTGAAGAAATCAAGAACAGAAGCCATTCCAAAGTCCCGTTACACCGACTGAAGGTTGGGACAATCATATCTAAAGTATTCCAGACTCTTCTATAAAAGAACGAGGTTGAAATACTTTGGAGGGGGTATCTGTAGGCGTATAAAACTGCCAATGGGTCCCTTAGCACAGCTCAGCACGGTGATTTGACAAACCAACGAACCATCGGGCGACATATCCAAACACGATCGTTAGTCCATAATACCAAAGCCAAAAGACACGCGACGAAGCGGATCAACGAGGCGACGAGGCTAACGAACCGCACGCAAACAATGGAATACATCCACTCACATGCGGAATCAAGCTAACGGTTCGGTGAGTCAACGAGTCATCCAACCATAGAACGGATTCGAACTCAAACACCAAGGCGGATTTACTGCCAAATCAGGATCCGGACACCAAATCAGAGTCCAGATCAAGGTGGCCGGCCACCTGTGCCAAGGCACAGATCTGAGTGCCTATAAATAGGCTAGGGGGCTCATTGTTGAGAGGGGGGAACTTTTGGAGCCGAAACTCTGTCGGATTGAGAACTGAATCTTGGAGTTTTGAAGCTTTAAAGACATGGACATTTTCAGATCTGGTTCTTGGCGAGCATCCATGTCTGAAAAGGCAGGAGTTCGAGAGAGGAAGATCAGATCTGAGATCCACACGGTGATACTCCGGATCAAAACTTGGTTTTTGATCCCGAGAAGGCTATTATTTCCTTGGTGAAATAGTACCCCCGGTTATTATTTCCTTCGTGAGATAACACCCGCTATACCGTGTAGATCCGACCGGATCTAGATCGTGCGGTAGTCCACGGATTAACCCCGGCGCAGACAAAGAACCCACAAAAGCGAGTGACCGCAAAACAAGAGCTCGTGATTCGTTCGACAAACAAGGAAGATTGTAACTTTTTCTTTTTCTTTTGATCTCGTTGTAACCGGATCTTATAAAAAGATCGGATCTTTCTGTAACCGATAAACTGTTACCAAAGTGCACAATGACTTCAATGAAAGCTACGATTTTTCCCACGAACACCTATTGCTTGGACCAGAGCTTGTGAGGCAAACTACGGAGAAGATAGCAATCATTCGAGAGCGCATTCTTGCAGCGCAGAGTCGTTAGAAGAGTTATGCAGATCATAGGCGACGACCGTTAGAGTTTCAAATTGGGGACTATGTGTTATTGAAAATATCACCAATGAAGGGAGTTCAGCGTTTTGGCAGATGAGGAAAACTTGCCCAGAGGTATATTGGACCATTCCTGATTATTGAGCATATTAGAGCTGTTTCATATCGGCTAGACCTACCAGCATCCATGTCGAGCATACACGATATTTTTCATGTTTCGATGCTTAAGAAGCACATACACGACGAGGAGGATCAGCGAGTATTAGACGCACCAGAGATCGAGATTCAGGAGGATCTGACAACTATTGAGATTCCTGTATGAATTCTTGCCAAGGAGGATAAAAAGTTGAGAAACAAGGTGATACCTTTAGTTAAAGTTCAATGGAATCGGAAAGGAGCTGAGAAAGTTTCTTAGGGTGTGATGAGGATATGCATCACGACGACTTGCACCTATTTACTTGCACCTATTTGAGCAAGTACATTGTTTGGATATGATTTGTCTATGTTTATCATTATCTATATGCTCATATTTATATTCAATGCTAGAATGGTAGTATTAGCACTTAGATCCTAATTATTCGGAACATATGGTATATATATGGGGGGTTCCTTGTTTGGATTTTTCGCCTGACGTACTAGTTCCGTTTAGTTAGGGGTTAAGTGGGAATATTCATATTTTAGAGTGTTAAGTGTAGATATTTTAATATTTTATATTTAAAGATTTATGATAATGTATTATTAACTTCTACGATACGTTTGCGGAATTTCGGGGACGAAATTCTTTTATGGGAGAAAGAATATAAAACCCCAAAAATTTAAATATTTTATAATAAATAATAAATATGTTGTATTATGAAAAAAAAAGAAAATAATATTTATTAATGTTTTAGTATGCTAAGAATTAATTTGAGATAAATTCAATGTATATATGTGAATATAGAAGTGATATCATGCACATGTGCACGGGCTTGAATCTGGGAAAAACAACCAGTTAAAGGTATATGCATTTTACACACTGTAACAGTTATAATCTGGAAAAGCTTAAAATACTAAAGTTATAGGTATCTTCATGAGCTTTCTAACAAATCTTATATCACCTCATTCCGAGGTCAGACGTGAAAGTTATGGCCAAAATACCAAAGGTTATTTTCCTAGTCAGACTAGGATTCCTGGTTCGGATCAAACATGTTTGTTTCGGGTTTGCCTCTATAAATACCTATGTTTTTCATAAAAATTCCTTTCTTTTATCATATCTATGAACCCTAGCGGCCACCCTCTCCCCTCAAAAACCCTAGATCTTATTCTTATGAGTTTTGAGAGCTTTGTGAAGCAAATATCGACAAAAGGGCGAGATCATCGATGTGTGACGAGGGAGAATGGGTGGTTTGTGCTCATGGATTATTTGTTGTAGCGCTCTGACGCTCTTGTTGTTGTTTTTTTTTCTTTTAAAAATACCCTTTCAGGTAGCTCAGAGTTCCGGAGAGCCGTAGGGTGACGGAGTTCTGGCATAGTCGCCATCGCATAGTTTTACTTGTAGAGACTCCACTACAGTTTTGAGTTTTATCCAGACATTAGAGTTTTATATTCATATTATAAAGGCAGTGTGCCTTAGTACGATTTTTAGGTAATTTATGTTGAGACATTTTTATTATTCAGATATCAGATGTATTATAGTTGAGACATGATTCCTTTCATTTATGAGATATCTCTTCTATATCATGTCTATTGCATTTATTCCTTTTATTTTGCCTCTTTGTACCTGCACTTCTATTTGATTCTACTAGAGGATATTACTATGATTGGTGAAATATATTTATGCACAGTGTAGGTGCATGGCAGGTTTGACATCTCTAGTTTCACCTTGGACTGCAGCCTTGTGTGAACCCAGGGACGTCACACTCCACGAGGAACTTTGAAAGCATTTATAATGATAGACGTATCAGCTCTAATAGCTGATCCTACAACCAAAACTCCCCTGTGGTTAAGTAAATAACTAACGGGATGTAAAGGTGAAATCCATACATGCAGAAGAACCAAGCCTTTATAGTTGGGATTACAGTCTCTACACTTGGGACTATCACGCATTGCAATGAAAGTCAACGTCGGTCAATGCATAGCCATGAGTCAACATCGGTCAACGCATTACAATCACGGTCAATGCTGGTCAACGTGTAGCCATGAGTCAACGCTGATCAACACATTGTGATGAAAGTCAATGACGATCAACGCATTGTGATGAAAGTCAACGCCAATCAACGTATTGCGATGAAAGTCAACGCTAGTCAACACATTGCATTGAAGGTCAATGTGTCGATAATTTTCAACAAAACAAGGCTTCGGTTAATTCCAAAGCAAAGGATAATCCTAGGAAGTTCGATCGTGATTCAGGTATGAATCCCTGACAAAGATAATCAGTTCAACGTCGACTCAATAACATGAGCTAAGATCAGAAACCAGTACATCAGTTTCAGTTCGAGGCTTTTAGCTATTCGACAAAATACTGAATAGGTTGAAAATTAAAGAAGTCAAAAACTAAAGCCAATTACAAGTCCTTTTACATCGACTGAAGGTTGGGCCTATCATATCCAAAATATTTCAGACTCTTCTATAAAAGAAACGAGACTAAAATACTTTAGAGTGGGTATCTGTAGGCGTCAAAAATTACCTATGGGTCCCGCACAAAGCTCGAGATGAAAAGAATACGATGAACATCATTATCCGCATCAAGGAGGATTATCTGATGTCATAGAGAAGCTAACAAATGCACAAAGCGAGTTGATAAAGCATACAAATCAATGGGATGGTACAATAACGAAAAAGCGACTTGACCTAGGGTTACATTTCAACCACAAATGAGTAAAAACCACTCATGTCTTGCTCATCCCATGGGTGTCTCACTAAGGAGGTTGTAGGTCTCTTCTTGAGTTTCTAACGCATCTTGAATTATCTCATTCTGAGGTCGGACGAGAGAGTTAAGACCAAAATACCCATGACCGTTTAGGCCATTTTACACCAGCGAGACACAAAGTATGTGTCGGAGAAGAATGAAGATTTTTACCATGACTCACTTTGTATTTGAAGAAGATCAAAAGACAAGAGTTGTAGGTCTCTTTGTCCGCTTTCCAACGCATCTTGAATCATCTCATTCTGAGGTCGGACAAGAGAGTTAAGATCAAAATACCCGAGACAGTCCAAGCTATCTCGTACATGTGCGAGACACTCGAAGTGACTCACGCCCAGGTCAGCTTCCAACGTGTTTTATGATAAGATTGGCTTCTATAACTCCTTGGGGTCATCCATAAATATGTGAGGTTATCATTAAACTTGTAGAAGCTGTTACACAACCAAAAACCTACCTAGACGGATAATAACGGTTGTT
This sequence comes from Asparagus officinalis, assembly GCF_001876935.1. NCBI lineage: Eukaryota > Viridiplantae > Streptophyta > Magnoliopsida > Asparagales > Asparagaceae > Asparagus > Asparagus officinalis. The sequence continues at coordinate 31,684 of NW_017972658.1, forward strand.
CTTCGTTCCTATCCACAAACATGTCATTTAAAGCCTATAAATACACCCCTAACACCCTTATAAAAGCATATTAAAAGGGAGCCATGAATTTGAGAGGGGCTAACGAGATCTTGGCGAACTCCAGCATAAAGAGGGAGCTTTTATCTCGAGAAGAGTAGTGATCTTGGCCATCTCGAGAAGAGTAGTGATCTCGCTTGGTCGAGATCATTTACTTTAGTAATTACTTTCTTGGTGAAGTAAGAGCTTTGATCATCATTCTATCAACCAAATCTGATCCGAGACGGTCCACGGATAAACCCTGGCACAGGCAAAGACCCCACGCAAACAGAGACTAATAAATAGGATCTGTGTATTGTTTGACAAAGTTATAATCTTTATTTTTCATTGTGTAAGGAGATCTTATAAAAAGATCAACTTTTCTATTTTATGAACTTGTAATCAATAAACGATTGTAATAGGTTCAATAGCAATGAAGAAATCAACTTTTGACCCAAACAAGGGCGACGTTCAGATTCAGATGAAGAGCTCTAAGTTGAACATAAAGAATGTGAGACACATACTAAAGTTGAAGAGAAATCATATTTCAGTAGGACATCGTGGAGCAGAAGGCTATGTTTTGACATTCATCAGGGATTCGTGGAGGATCTCCAACGGTATGATGGTTGTTGCCCGAGGCAACAAAATAGGAACACTCTACCTCACCTCACATGCAAGTGACACCCTCGCAATTGTAGCTAACAAAGAGAGTATGGATCTGTGGCACAATAGGTTAGGACACATGAGCGAGAAGGGAATGAAAATTCTACATTCACAGGGAAAGCTAACCGGGATCAATTCCGTGAAAGTTGGGGTTTGTGAAGACTACATCTTTGGGAAGCAGAAGAGGGTTAGTTTCTAGAAGGGTGGAAGGCCACCTATGGCTCAGAAGCTAGAGTTGATTCATATAGATGTATGGGGTCCATCCAGTGTGTCTTCTTTTGGTAGTTTGAGATACTATAATACCTTTATCGACGATCACTCGAGGAAGGTGTGGGTTTACTTCATAAAGCATAAGTCAGAGGTGTTCGGAGTCTTCAAGAAGTGGAAGGCCATGGTGGAAAACAAGACAGATCTAAAGGTAAAGTGTTTGAGATCAGACAATGGTGGAGAATACGAGCTTGAAGAGTTCAAGAGGTTCTGTGCTACGAATGGTATTCGCTTAGAGAGGACTACTCCAGGGACGTCGCAGCAAAAGGACATTACAGAGAGGATGAATAAAACCTTGCACGGAGCGTGCCAGGAGTATGAGATTAGATGCAGGTTTGCCTAAAATATTTTTAACGGATGTGGTGAATACGTCAGCTTACCTTATTAATCATGGGCCATCAGTTCCATTCGATTTTGGGATTCCAAAGGAGGTTTGGAGTGGTAAGAAGGTTAATCTCTCACACTTACGGGTATTTGGCTACGTGGCTTATGTTCACATAAGTGACCATGTCAGGGACAAGCTAGAAGCTAAGTCACAAAAGTGTATATTCATTGGGTACGGTATTGATGAGTTCGGGTATCGTCTATGGGATGAGACGAACAGAAAGATTATCAGGAGCAGAGACGTCATATTCAATAAGGAGGTGATGTACAAGGACAAGGAAAATGCCAAGGATAGCCAAAGCAACGGGAGCATCACTTCGGATGCATGTGGATCTGAGTACATGGATTTAGAGGAACTTCCAGATAGGGTGATAATGTTTGTTCTGACTGAAGAACGGAGGAGGCTCCAGGTGCAGAAGCAACTACCTAGGACATGGAACTTAGGAGGTCATCCAGGGTACCCAAACCAAATCCTAGATATCTTTTATTTATTGATTACTTATTATTGACAGATAGCGGTAAACCAGAGTGCTATGAGGAGACTATATAAGTGAGTGAATCTCAGCGGTGGGAGCATGCGATGTAGGAGGAGATGAATTCTCTACTCACTAACGAGACATAGGAGTTAGCCTAGCTACCTGCACAGAAGAAAGCCTTGGTTAATAAATAGGTCTACTGAGTGAAGCAAGAGAGTGATGGAAGCAAGAGGTACAAGATCAGATTAGTTGTAAAAGGGTTCCAGCAGCGGGAATGAGTGGACTACACAGAGATATTTTTCCCTGTTGTAATACTCATAACTATCAAAGTGGTGTTGAGCTTGGTAGCTACAGAAGACCTCTTCCTTGAGTAGTTAGATGTGAAAACTATCTTTTTCATGATAACTTGGTAGCTACAAACCACTATGTTTTAGGAGGAAGGAGTTGATGTTACTGGGATACGTGGATGCGGATGTAATGACCGTAAAATTTTAATACTAGTTAAAATAAATTTTTGGTATTTTAAAATATTTAATTATGATTTTTAAAAGAGTATTTGTATTTTTCTTGATTTTCTAGATTTTTCTATGATTTAAAGTCTAAGTTTTATATTTATTTAAATGGTTTTGATATTTATAAATTAATTTAGTGCAATGAAAAATTCTGGGATTTATCCGTTGTGTTACTGATACTATTACGTAATATTTTAAATAATACGTCATATTATTATTACTATTACGTATTAATTCTTTTATTATATTAAATTATTAATTACGTATTATTTGTGAAAATTATTGTATTATTTTAATTATTATGTATCAGCTGTCGTATTAGCATAACTGGTACGTTTTATCGTGTAGATAATTATCACATAATTATTTGATTTTAAATGTAAGTAAATAGATTTTTATTATTAATTATTTTTGTTTAATTGTACAATATGGGTATATTTTCGACAGTTTCATATCAACTGTTGTATTAGCTCAACATGTACGTTTTTATTTATAGATAATTATTATGTAATTAGTTTAATTTTTAAGTACCCGAAATTATTTATTTTAATTATTTTCGTTTAAATACCTGAAACTATTTAAAAATAATCAAAAATTATTTTGCTGCCCGTCAAACCCCAACAACCACGTTCTCTCCCTCCTCATTTTTCAAAAATGACTGCTACTCACGCGCATCTCATTCATAATTTTATTTTATTTTATTTATTTTTTTATTCATTTTTTCCCTATTTAAACCTCACCCCTCACTGATCTCGTACTCACTCTCTCTCCCTTTCTCTCTCTTTCTCTCTCTCTCTCTCTCTCTCTCTCTCTCTCTCTCTCTCT
>NW_017972658.1:35248-39307 GCF_001876935.1 Asparagus officinalis
AGACCCACGGACTCGCGTGTCAACGTCGATACGTTCAACGAACTAAGGCAAGATCCCGATCCTCGTTTAGTTTCATTCCAATTCTTATATTTGTCGTAGATTATTTATGTGCAAGATCCCTATTCTTGCTCAGTACAATTTTAGAATGATAACAGATTAATTATGCATATGAACTCGTTACCCGAATAATTATTCGTTACAAATATAGAACTGTCGTGAACATATTGGACCGAGAACTATAACGTATAGAACTGTTGTGAACGAAATGGACTGTGGACAATAACGTATGACCATTCATATTGTAATACATATACTGTGATGACTTGCACGGATTTATTTGACGAATGATACTAAAAATAATATTTTGATAATAGATACTGTAAAGATAAAATAAAATAAAATTATTTTAGATTAATTTATAATTTTAAAGAATTTTATTGAAATAATCATTTTAAAATAATTATAATAAATTATTTTGGTGAAAAATCATTTTAGAGTAATTATAATAAAACAATAGAATTTGTTTGACAAAAGAATTATTTTAGAATAATTATAATTTAAAAGAATTTATTTTAGAATAAGTATCAATTTAGAATAATTTCAGTAATTTAAGAAAGTTTTATAAAAGGAATTATTTAGAACATTTATAAATATTTTTAGGATTTATTTTATAAAAGGAATTATTTAGAACGTTTATAAATATTTTTTAAGGATTTATTTTATAAATGGAATTATTTAGAACATTTATAAATATTTTTAAAAGAGTTAGTTTAGAAAAGGGATTATTATGAAATATTCATGATTTATGTTTCTTAATTTTAATTTTGTGATATGCTATGATATTGTTGTATATGATTAGCTGCATTTAATGATTTATGTTTCTTAATTTTAATTTTGTGATATGCTATGATATTGTTGTATATGATTAGCTGCATTTATTACTCTTTGTTATGCTTGAGAACTGCTGTGATATGCTATGATATTGTTGTATATGATTAGCTGCATTTATTACTCTTTGTTATGCTTGAGAACTGCTAGAAATTCATGACTAGTGTGGCCTGAGGTGTTTTGTTTAAGACTTAGAAACCTATGTATATGTTAGCTTAGAAAAACAAGAGAGTTGGGATGGAGAAGTTAATGTTCATGTGGAAGGATAAGACTGTTGATGTATCTTTCAGACTAGAACCAGTGAACTGTTTCGCACTGGGGTTAGTTTGTTGGGCCATGTGAACTGTTTCGCACTTGGTCAGTGAAATCGTTTTGTCACCCGAGTTTTGCTTGAGTTCGAACCAAGCCGAAATCGGATTACGTGTAGTCCTCTCACCGAATTGTTTCACGGGATTGGATGCACGTAGAGGATTTGTGAACAGTCAGTTATCCGATGACAGGAGCGTTGACTCTGTGTGAGATGTGACCAGGGACCTGTTATACAATGGCTAGTAGTATGATCTCGTTACTTGGATGATTAGTCTGATCATTAGCTACATGACCTCATTACCCGATCGATTTTGGATTCTTCTGATTATTATATTCTAGTGGTGGATTTCATTTAGATTATTACTATTGTTATTATTATTGTTCTTGCAATGGTCATACGATCGTTTCTACTTTCCTTGTGGGATCTTGCCGTGTGCCATGCACCCTGACGTACACCTGTTTTCTTTGGTGTACGTCAGATTTAGAGGACGGACAGGTCCAGTATGATGATGCATTAGAGATGGAGTATGCCTAGCCGGAGTGTCTTCCAGGTAGAACAGAAGAACAGACGGAAGCTTAGCCTTTTCTTTTACGTAATCACTGATGGACACTAGATTACTTATGTAGTACCTTACCCTTTAGTCTTTCGATGGACTTAGTTATTTTGTAGTACTTCCTTCTTATTTTGTCGGACTATGTATTTTCTTATTTTAGTTGGACTGTTTTGTAATAAGGGCATGTTTGACCCAAACTTTGTGTCTCGGATGATATTTCAGTTGTGATATGTATATTTTCTGTCTGTATTGTTTATTATATTCTCGCTACTGTGATCGGGGGCCTGTGCCTTTGCATTGTATTGTTTCCAGACGCTTAGCGTATTAGGTTGAGAAGAAAAGAAAAAAAAATGATAGTGTATATTTCTTCTCAATCTAATATGCCGCGGGCTTGTTCACGTTCCGATTCCCGGTATTTTGGGAAGCGGGGCGTGACAGCGAACTTCACCAGTGATCATTATACGAGACGGAGCACCACGGGATATGTTTATACTTCAGCGTCAACAGCAGTGAGCTGGGTCTCACATCTGTAGAAGATTGTAACTTTATCTACAACCGAGGCTAATTATATCACGGTGACTAAGCAAGTAAGGAGATGATCTGGCTGGCTGGATGTTTGGAAGAGTTAGATCTGAAGTAAGGAAGATGAGTTCTTTATTGTGATAGCCAGAGCGCTATACACCTTACCAAGAATCTAGTATATCATGTCAGAACGAAGCACATCTGAAGCAAGGGAGAGGAGTTCTTTATTGTGATAACTAGAATACTATACACCTTGCCAAGAATCTAATATATCATACCAGAACGAAGCACATCGACGTACGATACTATTTCATATGCTCACTAATCGAGGATGAGAAGTTACATTTAGAGAAGATTTTAGGGAGTCATAATCCGGCAGACATGTTAACAAAGACAGTCATCATAGAGAAACTGGAGTTGTGCGTAAATTCAGTTGGCCTTCACGAGTAGAAGATGAATGCGGAGCCACACTAGGATGATCGGCGAGATCGCCCGGATGATGATGATTGAAGAAATGATTTTTCTGGAGAGGAGAAGATACATGCGAAGAAGGAGAGAGTTCGGGAGAGCTCGTTGATGGTGCTTTGATCTCCAAGTGGGAGATTGTTAGTCTAAGTGTAGACCCAAAGCTAAAGCTAAAGCTAGAATCAGGAAGCTGAAGGAAACAGTCAAGACAAGCTACGGTTGATCGTGGTGGTTGGTGTTGTCGACCACGAACATGCACAAGATAGGAAAAGTCTCTGGACTTTTTTCGGTCGACCGCGACAGATGGTCCGGTCGACCGCGAGACCGTGTAGGCGTTTTTAAGGTTATTGTTGTTTATCTGGTCCACCACGACTGGTTCGGCGGTCGACCGCGAGTCGAGCTGACAGTTTCCAAAATTGTTTTGAATTCTGTTTGGGCTGAGATTCATATATATACATATATGTTTCTATGGCTAATTAGAGCGTCGAAAAAAGTCGAAAGACAACAAAAAAGAGAGCTTTTGAGAGAATCTCAGAGAGATTAAACCCTAGTTTGAGTGCTTGTATTCCTTCTTCAATTAATCAAAGGAATTATGTGGTGTGGTTCCCGAGGACGTAGGCATGTTGCTGAACCTCGTTAAATCTGTGTGTTCTTTTTTTCTTATTTCCTACAAGTTTTTATCTTTGATTTGTGGTGAATTTCTTTCTTGCTCAACTCTCAAACATAAGATCCAGAAGGGTACAGACAACCCCCTGCCTCTCCTAACTTTGGATGATTATCAGATAATCCCTATGACTTTCGAAAAAATCAGACCCTACCTCAACCACCCCCCGCCCCCCCCCCCCCTAAAAAGAAAGAAAGAAAAAGAAAATAATCGATGGTTTAAGGAGGTTTTCTGATAAAAATCTATATTAGTTAAAAGGGGGATTTTCTAAGAATCCGTATAGTTAAAGGTTTTTTCTTGATATTTTAAAAGTTATGGAAGGTTATCTTATAGTCCCAAAAAAGGAAAAAAAGAAAATAAGCAATAGTTTTAAGGAGGTTTTCTAATAAAAATCTATATTAGTTAAAGGGGGATTTTCTAAGAATCCCTATACTTAAGGGTTTTTTCTTGATATTTTGAAAGTCATGGAAGGTTATCTTATAGTTATCTAAAGCTAAAGGGTCTTTTATGTGATTTAATTAACTTCTAAGAATCCCTATACTTAAGGGTTTTTTTCTTGATATTTTGAAAATCATGGAAGGTTATCTTATAGTTATTGAAAGCTAAAGGGTCTTTTATGTGATTTAATTAAGCCGTTAAATAATTCCCCTCACCATT
>NW_017972659.1:0-46982 GCF_001876935.1 Asparagus officinalis
GAGCCAAATACAGGTTAACGTGGAGTATTAAATGGGGGTGTATATTTTGGTAATTTCTCATCCATGATTAGTCTTAACCTTACCAAGGTTGTGCCTTTTGAAAAGAAACAACAACAGAAGGGCTAATATCAATATATTTACGCAATTTAGGGACTGTTTTCGGGGGACTAATATCAAAATAGCAGCGATGTAAGAGACTAATATTGAAAACCCCCAAGAATTTATTAGAAGAAGGGAAGTCTGCAAATAAGATCGATCCGAAGCATGTTGTCGTGAATTTTTCAATCTAATGGGCCTCAATGGACCGGGCACAGGCTTGCCCATTTGTCCTTTGAGTTTAGCCAATTTCTTTTTCTTTCTCCCCATTATCAAAAAGCCTGAGATCTTCATTACGCATGAAACCATGAATTAGAAGCGTAAATTATGTAGAGAGAGTTTTTAATCTCAGCTTCCAAATGACTCTGCAGCCTCTCTCACCTAGCTTAAAAACATCTCCTCAGGCTTTTCTTACGCCCCAAACAACAGTGACTCGAGCGCGACCCTGCCCCAACTTGGCTTGACCGAGTAAGAGTGGATTTCGGGTCGAACCCGCATTTAAGGCTGGTGACCCGCATCAATACGCCGACCAAACTCTCTATCATACGCTGTGATTCCTTTCCCAGTCGTATAAGGAAACGCAAACCCCCACCTCCTTTTCTTTATTTCCTCTCCGTTGACAGGCGGAGCTCCATTCGCCTCCCTTTCAAAACCCTAACCCTAATTTTTCTATTCATTTTGCCCTCGTCCCTTTTTTCCTAAGGGGGAGGGAAAAAAAAAAGACTCCCACATAAAGCATCGCCATGGCCGATCCTCGACTGTACCCCTCGAACGCCGACGATTCAAGCGGCCAGCAACGCCTCTATAACCCCTACCAAGACCTCCAGATCCCTTACCGTCAAATCTACGATCTCCCAACCTCCCCCGAGTTCCTCTTTCAAGAGGAGTCTGTCGCCCAGCGCCGATCTTGGGGCGAAAACCTGACCTACTACACCGGCATCGGGTATCTCACCGGCGCCGTCTCCGGGGCCTCCGTCGGATTCTACCAAGGACTCAAATCTGCCGAGAAAGGCGACACCTTGAAGCTCCGGATCAATCGAATCCTCAACTCCGGCGGCCATGAGGGCCGAAAGTTCGGAAACAAGCTTGGGGTTATTGGGCTGCTTTACGCTGGGATGGAGAGCGGGATGGTTGCGGCTAGGGATACTGACGACTGGGTCAATAGCGTCGTTGCTGGGCTCGGGACCTTAGGGCTGCCAATGGGCCGAGGTCGGCGGCGGTGGCGGGGGCTATTGGAGGGCTGATGGTGGGGGCTATGGTTGGAGGGAAGCAGGTGCTGAAGAGATACGTGCCCATCTGAAAGAAAAGCTTGTACTTTCTTCTTCTTCTTTCCTTGTTGCTAGAGGTCAGCTATATAATTTCTTGGTCGGTTATGAAGTTTTGAGGAGTTTTGTTTAATGATTTATATACGTATCTGTGGAATGACCGGATGGTCATGAAAGGATTTTGGAAATAACCTAAAAGTGACAATTTCTGTGGGGTTGTCATGCCATTCTTGGTTCAAAGTTTGCAGCTTTAACCTATATTCATGTTGTTGCAATATTTTTATTCAAAATTTAAGCATTCCAGAGCATTACGTTTTTCTTTTGTCTGTGTGTCATGATTGAATGTCTCGATTGTTAGAAATGATTTTACTTCTGCCGTAAGCTGCTAAGTTAAGCATGTTAATCTCTTTGTTTAAATATTAATCGTTTTCTCGTTTCTTTCAAAAAAGGATTGATTTTTTGACACCCTAATTTCCCTTTCTTTGTCATAATTGCATTGACAAATAGACAGAGAAGGTGTGTAGGATGGAATTTCTGCTTCTTTAATATTTTTAGACTAATTGAAGTATAACGTTGTATCCATATTGATGATGATTAAAATTTGAGTTGGAGAATTTCGTTCCTTGCAGTTGGTTTGTTTGACTCTGTTGCTTGTCTCAATCTGTCTGAAGTTGTAGTGCTATCGTTCTATAATCTTTGTAGAATCAGTATTTCAATCTATAATCATGATCATGTCAATGTCCTTTCTCAGGAGGGAACTATTCTTTTGTTTAATTTATTTCCAGTGTTGTTAAGGTTCGTATTGCAGATATAACTACAATTGTGCGTGTACATTATTATGTACACCATACACCAACAGCCATGCTTTCACGCACGCCCCCTTCGCCACGCCCCCGCTCATGGGTGCACACACGCTCGCACACTTACTCACATGTGCACACAGGCACACCGTATATTCATGTATAAACATACATATATACACATGTGCATACATACATCTGTGCATTTGTGCTACGTATTATGTACTTGATATTATATATCATTGTATGCAAATCCATCTCCCTAGACTGGTTTATTTTAGTTTCAAACTCCTATGGTTCTGTAGGTTGTCCCTTCTACTGCTGACTGATCGTAGAAATTCATGATAGTGTTCCATGGATTTTGCTTGCACCATATTATTCAACTTGGACATTTCATTCCCAATTATGATGTGCTGTATCAGTATATTAGTATGGAACTTCTGTTGTAGGATGTTTTGGATATATGGTTAGACGATATAAATTCAGTCACTTTTTGCTTGGATGCGTGATAAATTTATGTGTAATACTTAAGTTTATAATACTTAAGTAAAAAAAGCATCCCAAATGTTTCCCATTCTTTGTGATAACATGTTTGCCTAAATCAGCTTCCTTGTATCTTTATTTTGCATATGAAACTTGCCAAAAATTCCATGTTAACACTACATGATGAAGGCTTGGAGCATTAGGCTAGCATCTCTTGATGCCCATTTCATTATATATTTTGACTTGCTAGATTTTACTATTATATGTCTAAGAGGTTGAATCATAGTCAATGTTTTAAAAAAACGGTCTGAGTGTCCACGTTCACTGGTAGTGCCTGCCTAGGCTTAAATGGTACTTAAGCAGCCACCTAGGTCTTTGAAGCTCGTCAGGGAGCATAGGCTGCATAAGCGGCTTGCATCTCTTTGGTCTTGGTTGTTATTTCACGTCTTCCATCCTCCTCCAACATCCTCCATCAACTCAAACACCTCCTTCATTGACTGCGAACTTCAGTAAAACCTCCACCTCCGGTTAAAAAAAAAATCGCCTTGGCGCTAGGCACTGGGTCCTGGTGCCTAGCGCTTTCTATAATGTTGATCATAGTCAATAGTGTATGTGACCTACTATACCTTAGTAATCCATAATGTGATTGGTTTGCTTTAGTCCTATGTTTCATGGGCACGGGTACGGATACCTGTACGAGTACAGGTATGGAACGACAAATTTGTAAAAGGTAGGGTACGAGGACATGACTATACAAATATTTATATACACGTATATTATATATTAGAATTAGTACTTTGTATGAGAATAAGAATGAGAATTAAATTTCCTATAGCATTTTATGTTTCTTTATTATATGGATTATAAATTGGAAAATCACTAGATTTTGAACTAGACATCTTAAAACGACCCTTCAAAATCATAATTCGGAACTTGATCTATGTCTAACAACTTTCAAGAAGTGGATGTGAAGTGTAAGATATATGTTCCAAAAAAAATGTATGACAACTGTTAAGTTAAAACATGTATTGTATGATTGAGTACATGCCCGAGTAAATGTATGCATATATGCAAGCAGTGTCCAAGGAGTTTGGGTAATGTACAGATACGTGTCTTGTATGTGTACGGCTTCAAATTAGAAGTACCTAGGTAACATAGCCTTAATCATTGGAAATGTATATGTGGATCCTGCAAGATGCTTCATAGACATTTTGATAATGTAATTTGATTACTTGGAGAAGCAATTGCCCTGATATTGCATCTCCATATTCATGTCATCTATTTTTTGTCTACAGTCTGTTCACTTAGTGCTTTATAGTGTTGTTGGCTGCTCTGCTGATCTGTTAGAAAATCTAATTTTGTTTTTTTTAATTGAGTATTTTGTGTGCATTTTAGATATGCTTTAATATAGTTTGAAGAATTCCGTGTTGATGATTGATGCTTTAATATAGTTTGAAGAATTCCGTGTTGATGATTGATGTGAGGGATCATTTTATGCATTTTAGAGACGCCTTTAATATAGTTTGAAGAATTCTATTGGATGATTGATGTGTGTGACCTCTGGAATAACCAGTTGATTATGAAAACGATTATTCAAATAACTTAAATGTTTTGTCTCATAACGGATAGCTCTCTGATATCATTATTTATCCAACTTATACTGGAATGCTGTGTTTTTGTCGCAGCTGGTCTCTTATCGCAATGTTTAAGGTAAGAGTGTTTGTCTTGGTCTGATACACATGAAAATGAGTGAATGGGAGGGTTAGGAAGGATTTACCTTCATAGTGAATGTGGAGGAAATTTTGATTTTTGATTTTTTTTTTTAATATGTTTTGAGATGTTGAAAAAAGGTTTTCGGTTTGGTTTCTGAACATTTCTGCCAGTCCGCTCAATTAAGAATTACATTGCACTTTCAGTTCTGATTGTGGTGTGGGCCTTTTCTTTTCTTTGCAGATACGTTTTACGGACCAAAAGCTGAATATGAACATGGACTGGAAAATTGTTTTCTAGTTTGTTGTAACCGTGAAAATACATATTTTGAGGTAGTTATATATGAAAATTTATGCCTTTCAGAATACAGTTTGTTGTAACCGTGAAAATACATATTTTGAGGTAGTTATATATGAAAATTTATGCCTTTCAGAATATCAATGGAGTTCCAGAAAATACATATTTTGAGGTAGTTATATATGAAAATTTATGCCTTTCAGAATATCAATGGAGTTCCAACGCCCTCTGCTATGCTGTCCCTTCCATTTCTGGATTTAAGTATGTTACGGGCATACGTCCTGCTCATTTCTTCTATGTTCAAACATACGCATCGATTATTTTTTGGGCTAATCTTTATTCTTAGTTTTTCCACGCTTTACCTCTCTGCCCAATCCCCTTCCCATTAGATGTCTTTTTTTTTCTCGTTCTTCTCCTTGTTCTACCTTGAAAGCTGCCTGCAGTGTTCTCAGCTGCCACAGAACTTGGAGGCCTCACTATGATTATTATGACGTATCTGCCCAGGAGATCTACGCGGATGCGCACCGTATGCCTCTATGTGCATGTACATGGGTTGTTGCCTCGCGTTCCCCCGTTATTTACAATTTTTTTCTTGTTTCTGCTTGTGTTTTTGAGTGGGCATCGCTTGAAAATTCAAGCTACAGTGTTAACTGACGCGCTGAATGATTTTGTCCCTCTTTTTGGTGCGAGGATTAGCGAATGTGGGCGTTATGAGCTGCGTGAATGCGATTTGTTTTCGTTAAGAACTGAAAATGATGTCGGAGTCCTTTTCAGCAATTTTCACTGATTTTTTTTTTCCAAAAAGAAAGGGGGAATGAACAACTTTATGAACTACGCGTATTTCTTTTACTCAGTTTGTTAATTAATAAAACATCATTGGAAATTAGTATAATATCACCACAAGTTAGGATAACGTCACAAGAGACGAACTCAATTGCATTAAAAAGAGGGGCAAGCACACCACCTTTTGAATAAGCATATTGGTTCCAACGGCTGTATTTTGACCAACATCTATCAAAACGTGGATATTCAAACTCACAACATTAAACAAATAAAAATGGCGATAAAAACTCCTCAAAACCATCTTCATAACTGCAAAATGTATGTTTTGATCATATAGAAAATTCTAATAGATGATTGATAAGAAATGAAAAATTGGCAGGAAAGCAAATATATAGTGAGGAGAGAATAGTTGCACTTTCACCTAAATTCAATTACAGGGGAATAGACATAGCAAATAAAATAAACTTTATCAAGCTAGATTGAAAATATCACTCAGAATATGGTCAAATATTGATCAGAAATAGCCTTCAAATACATCAAATAAATAATGTAGGTTGCTAATCTAATGTCTCTGACTGCAACAGATAGATGGGTTTTTAATACCTAATACAAGGAATTAAAACTGAAAATATTAACATTAACCAAAACTATGATATTTATTTAATAGTAAAATTTTGTTTTTTTACATACATTCGATTTCAACAATCTAACCATTGTAAAAAAAATTAAAGAAAATTATTAATTATCTACTAAAGCTGTAATTTTTCCCCTTTGCATGAATCTACCTTCCGTAATGAGAGAGAGTTGTGGTAAACAAACTAAAAACAATGGTGTATGAGCTGCATATTAATTGTTACCTTCACCGGACTTGTGTGACCAAATCAACGTTCCTCAGTTGAGAGAAACGTTAAAAAAATTGTGAAAAACGTGAAAACGTGGGAATTGGGTTTGTTGGGAGAAAATCTCTCAGTAGCGGTTATGAGGGGATGGAAATGATGGGTTTGGCCCCTATAAAAGGAGGAGCATTCACTGGTATCAGAGCGCTGCGTCGATCGACGACGAAGACTGTTTCGTTCGACGACGTCGATCGACGACCCTACTGCGAACCGCCATTGATCTCTAAGCCGCGACGACCTCGATCATATCTCTCTACGACGACGGCGTCGAGCTTGGCTGTCTACAACGACGACGAGAAGCTTGGCCGCCTACGACGACGATTGTTTCGGTGTCTCCTTGTTCTCCAAATTGACAGATCTGACCTCGACGCCGGAGTACCCATCCTCGGCGAGCTCTCTGATTTAGATCGAGCAATAGAGAGGTAGATCGGCCGTCTCTTGTAATTTTGCGGATTCTAAAACCCTAGCTCGGGATTGGGTCTTGTAACCAAGCAGGGCTGCAAATTTGTGGGGCATTGGGCCTGTAGTTGAGTCTGGTGACTAGTGCTGTATGCTGCCATGCATGATCCAAGTTGGGTTTTAGAGAAACTAACTTGTTGGGCCTTGTAGTTGGGCCTTGTAGGGAGAAACAAGCTTACGGTTGGATTTGAGATCTCTGTGTGAGCGCGAAGAATATTATATCTGTAGAAGTCTCAGATTCTTCACACGGTGGATCTTCTCCAAAATCCAGTTCGACTTCGACAAGTGCTTATCCAATCAACACCACTAAGTGACAATCTCGTTCAAATTGGAGCCTCTTTCAACAACTCGGAACAGTCAGATTCATTTTAATTTATTTAACTTTATTCTATTTTAGTATAACTGTCTATATACCAACCTTATACATATTTTAAAATTGGATTTTAGTTTTAGCTCTCTACCGAATAGCTAGTAAACTTGTTCTATCAGAACTAGAAAAAATTAACAAATTTAATGACAATAATTATGATATGTGGCATAAAAAAAATAGGATATGTTCTTATTTATGACAATATCAATGATGTAATCGAAACCACTGCTCCAACTCTTAATGATAAATCTACACTTGAATAAAAGAAAATGTTCGAACAGTGAAAGTCGAAAGATAAAAAGACAAAAAGCCTAATGCTCATGTTCATGGAAGATAACTTAATCCGAACAGTGAAAGTCGAAAGATAAAAAGACAAAAAGCCTAATGCTCATGTTCATGGAAGATAACTTAATCAAAGTTTTTAAAACTTATAAGACTTTGTTCATGGAAGATAACTTAATCAAAGTTTTTAAAACTTATAAGACTTTCATGGACATGTGGAATGCTATAAAAGAGAAATACGACACCATCTCTAAAGTTAACATTCAACTCATCTTGCATAAGTATAATTCTTGTCGTATGCAAGAGGGAGACAATATCGTAGAACATATTAACAAGATAATTGTCATGGCTAAGAACTTATCCACTGTTGGGACCGAAATCCCAGAAAGAATACAAGTGACAACCATTTTGAATAGTCTATCTCATTCCCTTGTTGTGGCTGCCACCACATTGAGAATGACATTGAGAATGAACATTGCCGTTAAATCTGTCACTGATATTCCTATGCACCTAGCAATAGAACAAGACTTAATAGCCAGTAGGAAAGAACCAGAACTGAATATAGTGCAGCAAGAGCTGAATCATGTCCGCCAGAGGCATAATACTGGAAGATATAAAAACCCTGGTCCTAGTAAACCACAACTGCGAGGACCGAAATCGCAGCATTTCAAGAGAAAGAAAGTATCCCGCGGAGCCTGCTACAATTGTGGAAAGTTTGGGCATTTCAAGCCCAATTACCCGCAAGGTGAAAAACAGGAGAATAATGGAGGCTATAAGCATCCAGAACAAGGGGTACTAGCAAAAGAGAATTCGTCGGTGTGACAGAATGTAATGTTGTGATGACGGATATCAGCGGTTGTTGGATCACCTCCGATGCGACCAGACATATCGCAAAGGACAAGAATAGAGTCACAAAATTCACTGAGCTGAAGAAAGGAGAACATGGAATCTATATGAGAAATAATACATATCTCGATGTAGAAGGTATTGGTTCGTATAGATTGGATCTTATGGACAATATTCTTATCCTCAAAGATGTGTTCTATGCATCAGGAATTCGACGCAATATGATCCCTGTTCCCAGCTTGATGAAGAAAGAACTGGAAGTTAGGTTCTATAATAACCGGGTTTCTATAGGCAAAAATAATAAAGTGTATGCTATGGGAAAATATGTGCCCGGGCATGAATTATGCATTCTTCCAGTAGTTTGTAATAATTCTGATAATAAAATTTCAAATTTGAACTACTTGTCCTGTTATATTTCAGAGTCTGAATTGTAGCATTCTATACTAGGACATGCTAGTATTTCAAAAAAAAAAAAAAATTATCAGAATGAACTTACTTCCTGCACTATCTAATATTCAATTGCCACCATGTGAACATTGTTTAACTGGTAAAATGACTAGAAAACCTTTTATTAACGGACAAAAAGCTAATGAACATTTAGGGTTGATACACTCAGATATTTGTGGTCCCCTAAGTGTTAAAACTCATAGTAATAAAGAATATTTTATTACTTTTATAGATGATTATTCTAAATTTACACACGTCTATCTTATATCTAGATAATTAGAAGCTCTTGATTGCTTTAAGAGATATAAGACAGAAGTTGAAAACCAACTTGGAATGAAAATTAAAATTTTGAGAACTGATAGAGGTGGAGAATATAACTCTAAAGAATTTGAGAGTTATTGTATTCAGCATGAAATTAAAAGGCATACAACAATGCCGTATACACCACAACAGAATGGTATTGCTGAAAGAAAGAACAGAACATTACTGAATGTAGTTAGATGCATGTTGTCTCATTCTGATCTCTCCAAAAACTTTTGGTAAGAAGCATTGTTAACTATGAACTACATTCTAAATAGAATTTCCACTAATCAGTTGTATTGTTTGGTGGAAAATTTGAAGTAAAAAGAATAAAAGAAATTTGATTTGTATTCTCTCGATCTCGATTACAATTTAGATTTCCTGATTACAAAAGAGAGGAGAATTGATCTGAATTCTCCCCTTTGTTTAATTCTGGGTTCTTCACGGTGATGATGAAGTGCCTCCCTCGAATGCTCGCGTCGAGTTTGCTCTCCGTTGACGATCCGAACGTCTTGATTCACTGGAACGTGGTCTTCTCCTCACGATTTGACGCTATGGATGACTTGCGTGGCAAGTTTGAAACTCTGAACGAGTTAATAACTCAGAGCGAGTTTAAACTCTTGTAAAAGAGTTGATTGATCTTAACCGTAATTGGTTAGACAAGCCAAGCACGAAGATAACCCCAAGAATCTGTTGCCGAGAAGATGATCCGAAGAAGCCGATCTCTAGATCTCCAAAATTCTCAAAGATCTAAAGATATCCCCCCTTAAAAGTTAGCCAATGATCTCTTCTTTGCTGCCAAGGAGAAGGATCCGAACTAAGCTGATTTCTTAGTTATTTATAGGGGATTAACAGGTATAACCGTCTCCTTAATTCACTCCTAAGTGGGGCTTATAGGATGTAACCACCCCTTAAATCACTCCTGAGTGGGGTTGTGATCCCCTTGGATCGTGGGAAACGGTTTTAAAACCGTTCGCTCGTGTTTAAACAAGTCAAACGTAAAATCCGTATTCTGGCGTGAATTCTGCGTTCAAACGCAGTGTCTGGAAGCTCGGACGCAGTGTCTGGAAGCTCGGACGCAGCGTCTGGAAGCTCGAAAGTAGCGTCTGGAAGCTCATTTGCAGCAATTGGAAGCTACGTTTGTAGCGATTTGGAAGCTGCGTTTGCAGCAGTTTGGTAGCATTTAAGTGTTGCGTTTGGCAGCGGATGGAAGCTACGTTGGTAGCTCTCGGAGGTTGCGTTTGCATCCGAACATGAGCTGCGTTGGCAGCTGGATCTGAGCTGCATTTGCAGCGTTTGGAGCTGAATGTGAGTTATGTTTATACTGCGTCAGCGGCTGTGAACGCGGTGCGTCTTGATGCTGGTACGCGGGGAGAACTTCCACGTCTTAATTTGAAGAGATCGTCGATTTGTAGTCTCTTTCTGTCAAAGCGTTGCAAGATCGTCATTTTGTAATCTTTACTTTAGCTCTTTGACATGTGAAAGTCGTCAGATTGTAACAACCGATGTTGATTGTGAAGGCTGTTGATTAGAGCTTTCATCAGTTATTATGAAGATCGTCAGATTGTAACCTTCATCATTCTACATAAAAGTCTTTAAATTGTAGCCTTCTGGAAGTTGTCAAATTATACCTTCCTTGATCGGTGTTTGATGGGAATCAGCTATCTGCAGTGATTTTTAGACAGTCTACATGTATCTACACCTGATGAATTATGGAATGGAAGGAAACCTAATTTGAGTCATCTCAGAAAGTGGGGATCTATAGCTCATTCTCATTCCATATCAATTTAGAGATAAGTTGGATTTAAAAAAAAATAAAATGTAGATTCATAGGATATTCAGAAAAGTTAAAATGTTATAAGTGTTAGGTCTCATGTTTATGAGCCTATGATCTAATCTTGTTTTGATGATTTATAAACAATCCCTAACATCGTTTGTCTAGTGTTTTATTTATTTATTAGGTATTCTAGACAAACATCGATGTTGGAGGTTAGATGGATTGCATCTTAATGATGACATTCAATGGAGGTTGGCAGAATATCGGAATGAAGTCATTTGCAATTCAAAGTCAAATTCAAGATCAAGCTTCATCCGCAACAAAGACGAGCTTTATTGAAGATCAATAACTTGGGTATAATGTTTTAGGTTTATATTTTGTGTGTTGATACTTAAAGCTCAAACATTATACACACATACACATTTTCGTTTTATAGCTTTTGAGTTTAAATCGTATAAATATGAAACTAATAGTTATATATATATATATATATATATATATATATATACACACACACTAGTTTCCCTCAAAATCTTAACTTTAGGGCTAGGTTTGAGAGAGAGGAAGATGGGCTGCTAGGGATTAAGACTCTGATGTAAAGATGATAATTATATATATATATATATATATATATATAGAGAAAAACTCTTGTCAACTTAAGTTGATAAGAATCCTTGTCCACCAACATTTATAACCATTGGATTAAGTTTTTAATTTAAGATCTTATCAAGATGATGTGGCCTGAATTAATTGCAAGAGGGGTATTTTCGGAAAATAAAAACCACACAAAACCGGAAAGAAAAAAAAGAAATCTCAGTAATCTCTCTCTCCGATTCTGAACCAAAACAGAGAACCCATAATTTCCCAAGAGAACCCATAATTTCTGAAAATCCAGTCATCCAAGGGTTCATTCTCCTCTCCGATTCTGAACCAAAACAGTGAAGCAACGCTGCAAAAAAAAAAAAATTCCAGTCATCCAGTCATCCAAGGGTTCGTTCTCCTCTCTTATTCAAACTGTTTGTAGGATTTTTGATTTTAGCTAACCCAAAGATGTTACATGAATTGAAACTTTACCTATTATGTGACTTTGTGCTGCAAAATCCTCAAATAAAAGATATTTAAGGGTGAAGTAATCAAACTATGCAATCTCACTTTTATTCTAGGAATAACGAACGTCTCAACTCTTTTTCCTTGTTCAACTCTATTTCATCATCAATTTACATGTTAAATTGTCATAAACAATCAACGTTATGATTTTAAACCAAAAAATTTTGAAAATTTGCAAATGCATTCACATACATATGCTTTCTTTCTTTCTTTCACTTATTCTAGCTTTGAGTTCGATTTCTGTCATCCAGTCATCCAAGGGTTCGTTCTTCTCTCCGATTCTGAACGAAGGTTTCATGTCTTCCCCTATACAATTTTTGGCTTCCCATGGCTTGTCATGCTTTCCTTTGTACTTGTATCTCTCAGCTCACCTCATACCAATTAGATTTTATTTTTGTATAATTTCAATCATTCGACCAGACTGGAAACACACAAATTACTTCACCAAAATTCATGTCAATGCTCTGAAAGTTTCTATTTAATTGCTTAATGCATTGACTTTTTAGATTGCTCAATGGATTCATCCGTTCTCTATCTGGTAATGCCATTTGATGATCCTACTAAAGAATATTTTGTATCCATCTCCTGCATAAGAGTTCTGTTGCTAGAGGAAAGCCGAGTCTTAAAAATTAAAGAATATTTTGTATCCATCTCCTGCATAAGAGTTCTGTTGCTAGAGGAAAGCCGAGTCTTAAAAATGTTACTTTCACAATTATATCATGTGTCCATCAGATTACTTGTTATCATTACTTGTTGATGTTACTGTGGACTGAATCCTTTTTCAGGTTTTCATTTGTATGGATAGTTATTTAATACATGTTGTAAGGTCTGAGAGTCTGTGGTGATATCTTGACTCTGTGGATTGTTTGAGTTGCCATTTAAGGCTCAATTTACCCTATATTAAATTTTTCTCCATCTATGAAGCAATCTAATAATCTTTCTATTATGGTTACAGGTTGTCTCATGGAAAGATTAGGGGCATATGTAGACAGTGATCTTTTTCGTGCAAATGAAGAAATAGAAAAGACGATGCAAGAGAACCAGCCACATGAAGACGAACATTTAGAAGAAAACTTGAGTCACATACCATGTATTGATGAACCGAAGATCGGTATGATGTTCAAAAGTTTGGAGGAAGCAATGAATTATTATAGTGCTTATGCACTATTAATTGGGTTTGGGATTAGAAAAGGATCTAATTATTTGTCTAAGAGAAAGAATGTCGTCACAATGCAAGTATTTACATGCTCTCATGAGGGTTTTCCTAAAAGCAAAGGGAATGAGCCATTATTTAGGGATAACACATTCGAGAAAAGCCCTTCGAAGGAGATATCTAGCATTCGAACTGGTTGCAAAGCAAATATGCGTGTGAAATTAGATGATGAAGAAAATTGGATCATATCATCATTTGAGAAGAAACACAACCATGAATTAGTACCGAGCCCCTCAAAATCTCGTTTCTATCGGTGTCGGCGAAAGATTAGAGATGAAGAAGCCGATCTTATACATACCATGCGTGAGCAAAATATTTCAACAAAGCATATTAGGGACTTCATTGCATCTCAACGTGGAGGGGTTCGTAATTTATCATTCACGAGGAGGGACCTAAGCAACTTTGCAACGCGCCAAAGAATGTCTCTTTTTGACAGTGATATCTCAACGACTCTAAGTCACTTTCAACAACTACAAGCTGAGAATCCTATGTTCTTTTATGCAGTCCAGATTAATAGTAATAATTGTGCAAAAAATATATTTTGGGTTGACGGGAGTCAAGGATGGCCTACCAGCATTTTGGAGATGCAGTCACTTTTGATACCACTTATTGTACAAACAAGTAGAGTATGCCATTTGCACCATTCATCGGGGTAAACCACCATTCTCAAACTATTTTATTTGGTTGTGCTTTGATTAGAGACGAGACCGCTGTATCCTTCATGTGGGTATTTCAAACATGGCTTAATGCAATGTTTGGTAAGCATCCTACTTGTATTCTGACAGATCAAGATCCTTCAACGAGGAAAGCAATAAGTGAGGTTCTTCCTAATACGGCTCATCGGTTTTGTAAGTGGCACATTCTTCGGAAAGCACGTGAGCATCTAGGAATTTTATTTGGCACAAAAGAGAAGTTTCAAGAGGACTTTCTTAGTTGCATTAATTTTAGCTTAACAGTTGAGGATTTTGAGTCAAGTTGGACTACTATGATAGAGAAGCATGGAGTTGAAGATAACACACATCTAAAACATTTGTATCAAATTCGAGATAAGTGGGTGCCATCATACTTTAGAAATATATTTTGTGCTTTCATGTCTACAACGCAAAGAAGCGAGAGTTTTAATGCACTTCTCAAAGGTAGAGTCAATAACCAAACAACAATTTATGAGTTTGTTATGCATATGAAAAGGCTTTAGAAGATCGATATGACGTAGAAGAGGAAGAGGATTTTCGCTCTCTGCAATACAAACCAAGTTCATGGTCTCCAAGCCCAATAGAGAGGCATGCACAAAAGATTTATACTAGAGCAATGTTTAGGGTCTTCAAGGATCAACTAAAAGAGATATTTTCATTTTCTCTAAATGAAATAGAGCCTAAAGCATTATACAAACTAGTGCAAGTCCCAAACTCAGACAAACCAAGTGCTAGAAGAAGAACTTATATGGTTCCCTTCCAAGCCCCTACGACAGTATCTTGCAATTGTAAAATGTTCGAATTTAGTGGAATGGTGTGCTCGCATGTGCTTAAGGTGCTTTTACATCTTGATATCTTGGAAATACCCTCCGAATATATTTTAAAGAGATGGACAAAGTCAGCTAAGGAAGAAAGTTTTGATATGCACCAATGTCTTAGCACTGAATTTTTAAATTCTTCCTCAAAGACTCTAATGTTTAATAGTTTGTCTCGAAAAATAATGAAGTTGGTTGCAGAAGGTTCCACGAGTATTGAGTTGTATAATTTGGCAAATAAAAAAATAGATCAAGTTGTGGGAGAATTATTAGCGGAAAAAATGCACTTACTAGAGAATAAATCGGGGCATGATGGCATGACGCAAATCCAAGGTTCTGCATGTTCTCAAACACAAGAAAGTATTATTGATAATAATTGTATAGTAAGAGCTCCTCCTATTTCAAAATGCAAAGGAAAAAGAAAGATGCAACGTTTCAAGCCTCCTTCAGAGTTGAAAGCTAAGAAGCAAAGAACTTGTGGAAAATGTCATGGGAAAGGCCACAATAGTCGAACTTGCAAGGAAAAATTTATTCTCAAATGTGTGACAATGTTCCTATGCAAAGTATGATATTTCTATTTTTTATGAGATTTGTGCAGGCCCAAACAACAAGTCATGTAGGAAGCATCGATGAGGAAGAAGAGGAAGATCTGGAAGACCAAGAAGAAGAGGATGAAGATGTTGAAGAATATTACTACTAATAACGCTTTCTAATATTTCTTTTATTTGTCAATGTTCTTCCGAAGCTTTTTGGATATGTGAAGTTACTGTATGGCTTTAAAAGATTTTTATGTTATTTTTTAATTTTTTTAACTTGATGATGGGTTTACCTGTTTGTGAGTCTTGAGGGTAAAAGGGTCTACTAAGTAACTATAGTGTTAGAAAGGGCAACAGTTTTGATTTCGAGAGCAAGGACTTGATAGGATTACAATAGTTAAAAGAGCCTGGTAATGTTGAAAGTAGATGATGTTCATTGCTCTCGGTCCAACAGTCTTGCCATAAATAATGGCTTGGTCTCTTATGGTGATGGAGATCCTTTTACTAGCTGAAGTTGACAAGTTCTATCCGGAGAAAAGTTTTACATTGTTTTGTCTTAATGATTTGCTTCACCTTATCATGGGAAAGTTAATAGCCTGAGAGAGGATTTGCTTTCCCTTTTTTTTGGGTTTATTGTGTACTCTCTGTTACATATTACTCTGATGTAGAGTTAATATCATGTCAACTTTTGTCTCTTGAATTCTACCATTGTTAATGTTTTGACTACTTGCAGTTATGATATAGCTTCTTTTGTGTTGTCTCCATGGTAAAAGGACGAGGGAGGTAAGGTTCTGATAAAACTTTATTCTGATAAACAATAAAGGAGTGAAAGCGTACGCTTCTTAATTGGTAGCCAATCGTGCATGTAAACTCAGGCAATCTCTCGTTTTGTTGTACTTCAGTCACCAAATATCTAAAAATCCATTCAATACATATAAATATCTAAAAATGAACTTTACAAAAAATCCATGACTTTGTAATTATCAAGAAATACAGACATAAACATAATAATCAAAAAAGTACCCTAACTTTGGGTCACAATTAAAATCGATTACTCCCCAGTTACTTGATCAAACAAACAACCAAATTTAGAAAAAAGGGCAAGCATTACTTCAAACATGTGGAGTGCAGCTTGTGATTATAATAGATGGAAGCAAATTATCATGCAGGCATTTCATCAAACACGAAAACATGATAAAGAGGAAGGCAAATTTTTATGTGAAAGATGCGGCATCAAAAGCATTCATGCCCTGCTTCTGAGCAATTCTTTGGAAAATTCCCCCTTTCTTTCTTGTCAAGCTCTTTCACTGTCTTAATCTTGCAGTACTTTAAAGAGAACAAAATGATTCATTTCATTGACAATTATCTCACAAAATTCAACGGAAGAAGGAAAGAAAACAAATCTTAACACATCATCCCAACATTATCATACTTTTCAATTCTTCCTACAATTTTCATACTTTCCAATTCAACAAAATAATCACATTTTCATACTTTTCAATTCAGGCGCAAACCAGCACCAAATCTTAACACATCATCCCAACATTAAGACCTCCCTTGTTGCAGATGAACAAGATTGCACCCAAAGAAAAAAGAAAAAAAGGAATGAAACAAGAGGAAGAAGGAGACTAGGAAGAAAATCTCACAATCACTAGGTACACTTGCAACATTTAATCAAACTCACACAAATATTTAATTAGCCTTCCTAAAATTCTTCCTAATCTCTCCACTCGACCCTGTAAGAGGACTAATATGATGTTTGGCCAGCTGGCGGCGGATCTCTGGCCAGCGGCGGCGCTCTGAAGCGAGTGGATGGACGGCCGAGGTCTGGGCGGTGGGCGACGGATCTCTGGCCAGCGGTCTGAAGCGAGTGGACGGACGGCGGAGTTCTGGGCGTGAGCACTCTCGATGGGAGCTATTGAAAGAAGGCGGTGATGCTACAGAATCAATTTGTTTCAGTTGAAAGAAGGCGGTGATGACTACATAATCAATTAAGAGAGATTTCCTATTTTGTGTGGATTTACTTAGACGAAAATACCCCTCCTGCAATTAATTCATGCCACATCATCTTGATAAGATCTTAATCTAAAAACTTAATCCAACGGTTAGAAACGCTGGTGGATAATACCTCTTGTCCACTTAAGTTGACAAGAGTTTTCCTCTCTCTCTCTCTCTCTCTCTCTCTCTCTCTATATATATATATATAGAGAACGGCTCGTGGATGAATACCTACTTGTCCACATTAAGGTTGACAAGAGTTTTCCTCGTATATAATATATATATATATATATTATAGATATATGGAGATTAAGGGTATCCTTGTCATAGAGGCGGATTTTCCTGCCTTGCGCCTCTAAAATCCACATGACTGCAGCGACATGTATGGATGAATCCGCTCCGTTATGCATACTTGATGTACATATTCTAAAACCCCCAACACAAACAAGTTTAGGTGTGAATCCGTCGTCGTTTACCCTCCAATTGACCATGTGAAAAGTTCGTATTCATTTCAAAACCGTTTAAAATTGATACGACGTGGTATGAAGGGTCAAACGACGACGTGGTTCACCCCAAACTGATTGTGGGCGGTTTTAGAAATATGTAGATCAAGTTCAACGGAGCGGACATCCAGCAATGTCACTCAATCAGTTGATCATTAAGGCGTCATAGGAGATAATCCCCCTCCTAATGACCAATGATACCCATTAATCTCTCTCTCCTCTCTCTCTCTCGTCTATATATAATATAAATATGAAACACATGAATATAATTACAAACACACATATTCATTTCATGTTTATATGTGCTTAAAATGGTTTTATTAATTAACAAGTTAAAATCAATGAAATCATGTTTATTTGAAAAATTATGTGTTTATGCATTAAAGACTCAATTACATTATGTTACATCTTTTCCTAAGTCCATTAATCCATTCAAAATGAATATGCAAGTTTGTTTGTCAAAATTTTAAGTGTATTGAGTTTTTATGTTTTAGACAATTTTGCAAAATGATGAGTTTACATAAATGGAAAATACAATTTAAAAAATTCTTTTTGTAACATGTTTATTTTCATGTTTATAAATATTTTTCAAAGTTTTATAATTTTTGGAATTTATTTGATATTTTTTAAAGGGGTTCAAAGTTTAATTTTACTGTGCAGAAAAATCCATGTGCACGTTATCAGTTGACTGATGAATAGTATCAGTCGACCGATGAAACGTGCTGAAAAAGTAAAAAGTTTCTTCTCAGTCGACTGATGAACTATCAGTCGACTGATGAACTATCAGTCGACCGATGCAGGTTATTAGTCTACTGATGAGTTCATCAGTCAACCGATAGTGGATGAGCGGTCTATAACAGTCAGCTCATCAGTCGACTGATGGCTTGTAACAGCTATTTTTTCCTGTTTGTTGAATTTTTAATTTTTTGTCTTTTTGCTTGGTTTTTAGGGTTTGTTTTGTGAACCTATATATATCCCTTACCCTCAAACTTCTGAACTTACTTAAGAAAGTTTCAAAAACAAGTTTACAAGAGTTTAAGGGTGTTTTGAGTTTGTTTTTTTCAAGTGTTTATGTGAAGTGGTTTTCACAAGAGGAAGAGGAGATAATTCATTCTTGTTTGGGCTTCAACTTCTCATCTCCATCACTCTTGTTGCAGAGAAGTTTTTGCTAACTTAATTCTAGTTTTATATATTTATTTATTGATTATCAAATTTATTAAGCTAGTTTTTATACTGAGTTTGCATTTCATTATACTCATTGTTTACACACACAACTCACTTGAGCTTTTAGTATTTTCACATATAGTATAATTATTGGGTTGTGGGGTTGTAACATTGAGAGTGAGCTTAATTGAGTTCTCATCTTATTAGAGAACAAACTATTTGTATTTATGAGACTATTTGTTGAGATCACATTGTAACACACAAGGACACCGAGAGAAGTGGTTGGTGAAAGACGGAGTTAATTCCAAGAGGAGTGGCGTTGGTAGTAAAGCCTTGGGAGATGTGGTAAATCCATGTACTTAAGGAAGTTAACACGAGCTAGGCCAACACTTAGAGAGTGTATTGTGTGATTACAATTATGTGAGTTGTGAAAGTTTTCGGTGAGCTAGAAAACCGATTGTGTGAGTTGTAAACATTTTCGGTGAATGTTAAAAACCAGTTGTGATAGTGGAGATTCTCCTCAAGAGTGAGGAGCAGAGACGTAGGTCAGGAGTGACCGAACTCCGTGATCACATTGTGTGTTTGAGTTTACCTTGGCGTATTATTTGTGCTCATTGTTTATTACATTCTATATCGTCATTGTCTCATGTTTATATCGCCCTTAGTTTAATTGCATATCATTGCTCATATATCTTGTTGTATATCATAATTGCTAGGATATTGTTAATAAGTTTTAATTTGGTATTAATATCAAATTAGATTAGCAAATACCCTATTTACCCCCCTCTAGGAAAATTTCATTTGGTATCAGAGCTTGGTGCTCTTTGATTTGAGGTTTAACCGCCTAGAGTTAAAAATCCTCGCTTTGCTATATTGCTAATCTAGTTTTGAGATTATTTTCATCTTGCTTGTATTTATAATTATGGATATGCATGGTGCACCTAGTTTAGGTTATGATATTAATGTTTCTCCTAAATTCAATGATTTTCCCTATACTCAATGATGTTTTAGATTTAAAATATTTGTTAGATCTAAAAATATCGATTTGTGGGAAATCATTGATTGAGCTTATGTTGTGCCCACTTTGAAGAAATCCAAGTGGAGCAATTATGATATAAAAAAATGTTTACTATGAACAAGTTAGTTTTAGAATTCTTGCTTAATGCTTTTGACTCATATACTTCTAACAAACTTGTTTCTTTCGATAGTGCCTATTTATTGTGGAAACATATAGAGGCACATCAAGACAACTTGGAGAAAATCTGACGTGTTCCGGAGGATTCCACTTCAAGTAAGAATGAAGTTTCATCATGCACACGACCACTAGGCGATAGCCCTAGTGAGGTATGCGAGTCCGATTCCGACGATGAATTATCTATTAATGAACTCGCTTGTGTATATGAACGTATAATGCATGCCTATAATAAATTACATCATAATTTTATTGACTTAAAAAACAAGCATGTTGAATTAAAATCCGATCATGAGTTGTTAGCTTCTAAGTTTTATACTATTGCTAAAGAAAATATGATCCTAAAAGAAAATAATGATAAACTAAAATTGGATCATGATTCTTTAATTTTAAATGTTGCTAATTTAACTCATGAGAAAAATAATATCATATTAGAAGTAGAGAACATTAGAAATGAGTTTAATTCTTTTAAAAACAATGATATATGTTCTACTTCTAATAACAATGTATTTTTGCAAGTAAATGAGTTGAATCATGTTAAGAATCATATATCATCCTTAGATTCAACATTAAAAACATACAATGCAAATAATAATAAACTTATAGACATATGTGCTAAGTCTAGAGCCATCACTTCAAAACCACCCACTTACTACGCACATATGTATAGCAAAATTTATAAGTGTACTATTTGTGACCGTAAAGGCCACATTGCAAAATTTTGCTATGATGCACTAAAACCTAAAAATACTAAATTTATTGATTCTTAGGCATCCCATAAAGTTTCCTCATCACACACACATGCACATGCACCTATTGTTAATCACAAGCATGCTAGTATATTTAAATGTGAATATTATGGTAGATTTGACTATTTGGCAAAGTTTTGTTTTGATTTAAGAAAATATTTAAATTTACCAAATATATCCACGTTTGTTTAATAATGTTTCACATTTGCAAAGAGTTTCAAACAAATTACCTTTGTTTGCAAATGATTCCCGTGCACAACCACAAGGTCAACAAAAATAAATGTACCTCTTTCATTGCACATATTGCAATCGAAAGGGTCATTTGCATGAATATTGTTATGACCGTGTCCGTGCACAAAATGCGCTCAAATGAGATCATAACCCTAGGGCTTTGGACTTTATTGATAGGGTTCATGTTCCTAAACTCTTCGGCACCAATAGTTCTTGGGTATCAAAACGTTTTTGATTTTACAGAACAAACTCTTAGAATTTTTGTTTTTCATGTTCTTTAAAAGATGATTTTTTAAATTTTTTTAAAACAAAGTTTTGATGATCTTTTATAAAAGAAAATATTTTTATTTGTACGATTCCTTTTTAAAATATTTATAGTTTCTCAAAAATTGGTTTTGAATTTGTATAAGAGGTTTATGTTTGAGCAACCCCCCGGATTTATTAATCTTTTATTGGTATTTTTTTTCATATCATGTTTATCGGGTAAAAAATATTTCTATATGGGTTAAAACAAGCTCAAAGAGCTTGATATGGATGCTTCTTTTGCTTTCTTTACGAATATGACAAAAATTGATATTGTTTTATTTTATCCTAAGCATAATTCTTTTTAACCTTATGGATAAAACATATAAATATTTTGACATGACTAGTTGCTTAATCACTTGTTCTTCAAAAATGATGATTTATAGATTAAGCACGTTTTGATGTTATTATGGTTTAGATTATGGTTTAGATCATGATTAATGATTTCATTTGATTGTTTTGATTTTCATTTGGACTTTCATGATTGTCATGATTTTCATGGTTCTCATATTTTCATTTGGACTTTCATGATTGTCATGATTTTCATGGTTCTCATGACTTGTTTTCATGTGAAAATATCTTTCATGATTCTCTTTCATGATTGTCATGATTTTCATGGTTCTCATGACTTGTTTTCATGTGAAAATATCTTTCATGATTCTTATGTTTTTTTTCTTTCATTTGATTTCATAAATCTATACATATTATTTTTTGAGACACTTTTTTTTATAATCATGATTTATGTTTGATGATTTATAATTTCTTTAATTTGATATTTGATTTTTTGAATATTTTTTAAATATATTTGTATTTAAGACTCTTGTAACACTTGTCTTAATGATATATACATATGTGTTCACTTGGTCTTTTTGAATGTGAGTTGTGTTTAGCATGTTCCATATCTATGCTTGCTCATATATGTTAGCCTTAGTATTTCATTTCATACATTCTATGTGACATTTTGATAGGGGGAGCTTTTTTCCCTATATTTATTTTATACTCACCTATGCTAATTTGTAGGGGGAGCTTACACTCTCTTATCTTTTATTATTTTTCCCATTTTGATATTGACAAAGGGTGAGAAACAAGTCAATTGTGAGTATTTCTTTTATTGCTTCCTATTAGGTTTATGCATGAGGATCATAATTTGTATATTTATTTGATATCATGTATATTATATATATTTTTGTGTAGATTGTTTGTCATCATCAAAAAGTGGGAGATTGTTAGGTCTCGTGTTTATGAGCCTACGGTCTAATCTTGTTTTGATAATTTACAAACAATCCCTAATATCATTTGTCTAGTGTTTGTATTTGTTTATTAGGTATTCTAGACAAATATTGATGTTAGAGGTTGGATGGATTGCGCCTTAATGACGACATTCAATGGATGTTGGCGGAATATCGGAATGAAGTCATTTGCAATTCAAAGTCAAATTCAAGATCAAGCTTCATCCGCAACAAAGACGAGCTTTATTGAAGATCAATAACTTGGGTATAATGTTTTAGGTTTATACTTTGTGTGTTGATACTTAAAACTAAAACATTATACACACATACACATTTTTGTTTTATAGCTTTTGAGTTTAAATCATATAAATATGAAACTAATAGTTATATACATATACATATATACTAGTTTCATACTTATCGATTTTGTTTTGAAAAATAATGTGTTTAACTATATAAATATGAAACACATGAATATAATTATATACACACATATTTGTTTCATGTTTATATGTGCTTAAAATGATTTCATTAATTAACAAGTTTAAAATCAATGAAATCATGTTTATTTATAAAATTATGTGTTTATGGATTAAAGACTCAATTACATCATAATACATATTTTCCTAAGTCCATTAATCCATTCAAAATGATTATGCAAGTTTGTTTGTCAAAATTTCAAGTGTATTGAGTTTTCATGTTTTAGACAATTTTGCAAAATAATGAGTTTTCACAAATGAAAAATGCAATTTGAAAAGTTCTTTTTGTAACATGTTTATTTTTATGTTTATAAACATTTCCTAAAGTTTTATAATTTTTGGAATTTATTTTCTATTTTTTAAAGGGGTTCAAAGTTCAATTTTACTATGCAGAAAAATCCATGTGCACGTTATCAGTCGATTGATGAATAGTATCAGTCTTGTTGTATAGAAATTTTTGCTAACTCAATTCTAGGTTTATATATTTATTTGTTGATTATCAATTTTATTAAGCTAGCTAGTTTTTATATTGAGTTTGCATTTTATTATACTTATTGTTTACACACACAACTCACTTGAGCTTTTAGCATTTTCACATATAGTATAATTATTGGGTTGTGGGGTTGTAACATTGAGAGTGAGCTTAATTAAGTTCACATCTTGTTATAGAACAAACTATATGTATTTGTGAGACTATTTGTTGAGATCACATTGTAATACATAAGGACAACGGGAGAAGTAGTTGGTGAGAGATGGGGTCAATTCCAAGAGGAGTGGCGTTGGTAGTAAAGCCTAGAGAGAGGTGGTAAATCCAAGGATTTGAGGAAGTTGACACGGGGTAGGCCAACATGAAGAGGATATATTGTGTGATTACAATTGTATGAGTTGTGAAAGTTTTCAGTGAGCTAGAAAACCGATTATGTGAGTTGTAAACGTTTTCGGTGAACGTTGAAAACCGGTTGTGATAGTGGGGATTCTCCTTGAGAGTGAGGAGCGGAGACGTAGGTCGGGAGTGACCGAATTCCGTGATCACATTGTGTGTTTGAGTTTGCCTTGGCGTATTATTTGTGCTTATTGTTTATTACATTCTATATCGCCATTGTCTCATGTTTATATCGTCATTAGTTTAATTGCATATCCTTGCTCATATATCTTGCTGTATATCATACTTGTTAGGATAATATTAATAACTTTTAATTTGACATTAATATCGGATTAGATGAGAAAATACCCTATTCACCCCCTTTTGGGAAATTTTATTAAGTTCTATAATAAAGAAAAATGGGTCATTGAAAGCAGAGATGCAATATTTCTAGAGAATCTAGAGGAAGAGGGACAAGTTCGAGAGGAAACATAACCTCTAACTGTAATAGATGATGACTAGAGTTATTCCAAATGGATGTTAAAACTGCATTCCTTAATGAAGAGTTGAAGGAAGCAATACATATGCAACAACCTGAAGGTTTTCAGGTGAAAGGATAGGAACATAAAGTTTACAAATTAATAAAATCTCTATATGATTTAAAACAGTCTTCTAGACAATGATATCTCAAATTTCATGATGCAGTCACTAAACTTGGTTTTATTCAAAGTAAATTAGATAATTGTGTATATATCTTGAAAAGTGAGAGCAAATTTATATATTATCCTTATATGTTGATGATATATTGCTCGCTGAAAATGACATAGAAATGTTGAATAAAATCAAGGTAGATCTCAGCAAAAAGTTTGAGATGAAAGACATGAGAGATGCATTATATATTCTTAGAATTCAAATAATTCGAGGTAGAAAGTCTATAATTTTAAGTTTAAACCAAGAAAAATATTTAAGATCAGTTCTTAAAAGGTTTGGAATGGAGAATTCCAATCCGGCACCAACGCCGTTGGTCATGGGAAATAGATTATGTAAAGAGCAAAGTCCTGGAGAGGGGCAAAAGCCATTAGATGTTCCTTATGTTCAAGCAATTAGAAGCCTAATGTATGCAATGTTGTGCACCAGACCTGATATAGCTTATGTTGTAAGTCTAGTCAGTCGATATAAAAGTAATACAGGACGAGCACATTGGGAAGCTGTTAAAAGGATTATGAAGTATATCAAAAGTACATTGACTCATAGATTAGTTTATCAAGCCAATTCGCTTGATCTCCTTGGTTATTCCAATGCTGATTTCAGAGGTGATAAATATGATGGAAAATCCACTTCAGGATACTTATTCAACTTTGGAGGAGGAGCTGTTACTTAGAGTAGCAAGAAATAATAGTGTGTTGCTAGATATACACAAGAAGCTGAATATATAGTTTGCAGTATGGAAACTACACATGCTGTCTGAATAAGACGATTTTTTATTGATCTAGATCTCAATTTGTTAGAAGGACCTATTAATATTTATTGTGATAATCAAGCAGCAATTAGCTTAATCAATAGTGTCGCGAATAGCTCCAAAGAAAAATATATTAAGATCCAATATCATTATATTCAAGATATTGTAGAAAATAGAGAAGTCAAAGTGACTTATATCCCTACTACAGATATGATTGCTGATCCTTTGACAAAAGGAATACCAGCGAAATATTTTATCAAACATGTAAGTTTGATGAGACTTAGGAATAAATAAGTCCAAGTAAAATTTCATGAATAATGAAATAAGAGTTACTCTCTATGAATAGTGGGAGTAATGGTAAGAAAAAAATATCTGATCTCACGGATAGTGGGAGGCATATCACTTGGTTGATTTGGTCAAGTGGGAGTTGAGAAAAACCAGGAAAACATGAGAACTGGGGTTTGTTGAGAGATGTTACCTTGACTCGGTCTTGTGTGACCAAATCAATGTTCCTCAGTTGAGAGAAACGTGAAATTTTTTTGTGAAAAACATGAAAACGTGGAAATTGGGTTTGTTGAGAGAATCTCTCAGGCGCGGTTATGAGGGGGTGGAGATGATGGGTTTGGCCCTTATAAAAAGAGGAGCATTCTCCTTGAGAAAATACAACAATATAGAATCAAATTCAAACCCCTTACTTGTTATCAGAGCCCCCTCAAACAAAAATACTCGTTCTTTCTCTTCTTCCCTGTTCTTTCTCTTCTTCCCTACAGGCAATCATTAATCCCTTGCTTGAATGGAAGTAGGACGTAAATGAACTAAAACAATCAGCTCTGAATCTTAATTAATAAGCATATTTTCTCTTGCACATTAGGTGTTCCCCCATATAGAATCTAAATACAGAACATCTTTAAAAGTTCGCAACCGCATGTTCCTAATTTTCTATTTCTTTTTTTCTCTTATGTTTCCTGAGATACCTTCCAATATCCAGTTCTTAGGCATTACTAAACAGAAATTTTTTTAAAAGCATTATTCTTGCCTGCAAATCTCAGAACAGACATGAAATTATCAATAGCTTAAATCGCCCATGGAAAAGGATTATTAAATTAAATGTGGCGTTCACATAACACTAAAAATATGTAATAAATTTGTGATTTAATTTGCATGCATCCATTATTCATCTTATCCACAAAATGAAAATAATAAGATCACAAAAAAATGAAAGACTCCTCTTTTAGTGATAAAAATCACAACTTTATATTTTAGATCCAACACATAATCTCCGTAGAATTATAAATCACCAGAAAGTTTTAGATCGATGTGATTAGGTTTTATACCTTTCAAATAGGGTTGATTTAATAATTCAAGTTTGAGAGAGAAGACAAATCAAATCCAAGCAACTCAAAAAAAAAGTTGAAATCTGCCAACTGTGTGGTCAAATTTCTTGTATAATATAGAACAAACCGACAGCAAATCAACAAAGCTTTTAGGGTTTTTGACAAAAACCGATAATTATTTTTCCTTTATTTGGTTGATTCTTTGAGGGGATTTGATCTAGGGTTTGGTGAACAGATAGAACTCCAACGGAGGAAGAATGAAAGAGAGATAGCGGGTGAGATATAATGAGAGAGGTAAAGAGGCGATACTCTTAGCTGTGTTTGGGAACTTGGATTTGCGTCCTGGATTTAAAATTCAGGGTATTTTAAATCCAAATCTCTTGTTTGGCCCTCAAATTAGGCTGAGATTTTAAATCAAATGATTTTAAAGAGTAGATTTTGAAAGCCCAAATACACGTATTTGAAATCCCACCCTCACCCTTGGTATTTACCAAATCCCGACGGGATTAAATCCCGATCCCGACTCCTCTCTCACATTTCTCCTCACCCTTGGTATTTACCAAATCCCGACGGGATTAAATCCCGATCCCGACTCCTCTCTCACATTTCTCAGTGGCGATCCCGATCCCGACTCCTCTATCTCTCCTCTCTTCCCCTCTCCTCTCTCGTCAAAACCCTAGATCTGATCTAGGGTTTAGGTCTTCCCCTTTCTTCTCTCTCCCCGTTCCATCGATTCCCTAGCTCCGCCTCCTCCTCCCCCGACGCCGCCGCGCAGGTCCGCCTCCGGGAGGCGGAGGAGAGGCTGCGCGAGGCGATCCAGGAGCTCTCCCGGCGAGGGTCCGGCGAACACCCCACCTACGACCACGCCGACGAGTCCTGCATCGTCCACACCATTGGAAACCTATGCCAGAGCTTCCTGCTATCCTATGGAGTTAGGGTTGGGGTCGGGATCCTCCTCTGAGCGTTTTAAGCTCGCCAAGCGACGGTCGTATTATCGATCCTTGATCTCAAGGTATGGATTTCTTTCCTCCCGTCGTTGATTTTTGTGTGGAATTTGATGCCTCTGAAGATCAATTTCTTTCTTTCTGTCTGTCATTTATTATCTTATCATAATATTTGAAAGGCACATGCAAATGTTGCTGTTATAACTCAGGTGAAATTTAAAAATTAAGTATAGATTTGTTGATTTAAGGGGGATTTTTTGAACTTTTTGATGTGATTTTTTAGTTATGGAGGAAGATTGCAACAGAGACTGCTCTAGAGGTGCAGATTCTTTTGGAAAAGTGGCAGCTTTTGCTCTTAGGGTTTATTTTTTAGTTATTATTTTTTTATATGATCTCGTGACGAAGATTGGGCTGTTAAGAGTATTCTGTAATAGAGGAGGAACATTTTGGTCAATTTATATTTTTGGATTTATTGTGTATATCACCATATATTTGGGAATTTTTGAGCAGTATTGTTTCCGTGAATAAGTGATAAAAAATAAAAAAAATATAAACTATAGTATCGAAAAGGAAAGGAAATTAATGTCGAGGCTGATAAAATTTCTTGTACAGAAAGGGAAGAAAGAAATAGTTAAATAACTCAGACTGATATTACATAAGAATTTACCGATTGGAAATAATAAATCTTAAAAAAGTAGCAGGCTCACTTTGATGACCATGGTATGGACTAACTTGGAGAAGTATGCTATGTTTGTTGTTTCCATCTCCAGTATATTCATGGGTTGGCAGCTCAAGGAGTTCACTATTTACATCGACCTGGACCTGTTCTCCAAGATCTTGGGTTTATGATCCTTCCGGTTAGTATATTATTATGTAGTTTATCTGTCACATACGGTCGCAATAAGTCTTGAAAAAGCTATCCTTGTGTTCAATTAGAACAAAAATGTCCTTTACTAATAATTTATGAGTTACTATCTTATTATCTTTTGTCACTCAATTACATTACTTTCTCATTATATTATTACTATAGCAGCAAAGTTTCATAAGGTTCTGCTGGTCTTGTCCTATTTTTTTTTATCTGTACCACCTTCCACATGCTAGTTTAGCTGTGCTACAATTTTGCAACCTTCTCCCCTCTTAATGGGTTGCCTTGTTACTTATTCATTGTATTTGAGTTGGCTTCTATATATCTAATGGAACTTAGTTGCATTTTAGTATTAAAAAAAACTAAAAAGCCCTGTCATTTATCATGATAAGATTATCTATAATTTCATTAGTTGAGTTTCGTATCTCGCAGATGAATGTCCTCTTTTGTTGTTTATTCGATTACTCTGTTAATATCTTCTTTTCTTTCTCCCATGTTTTCTCTGAAGGGCTGAGATTGTTTTCATTCAGTTCACTCTGTTAATATCTTCTTTTCTTTCTCCCATGTTTTCTCTGAAGGGCTGAGATTGTTTTCATTCAGTTTTCCAAATGTTTATGACATGATGTTCCGTCAATTTCTTCTGCAGTGGACATTTCACCCTTTCATTTTCCACAGTAAACGCTTCTATACAGTTCTAATATGCCGGAGGGTGCTGGCTTTTTTAGTTGTAAGTTCCATAATTGATACTGGATAACCCATGTTTGATGGTTGCCAATGCTTTAGTCTGACAAAGAAGTTTTTCATGCAGGCCTCACAAATGTTACGGATTGTTACATTCTATTCTACTCAACTTCCTGGGCTTAACTATCACTGTCGCGAGGTACATCTCTATGCCAATTTTATTGATGAGCTTTCAATAGCAATTGACCAATATCATCTATAACTTCACTTAGTAATTTATAGTTTCATTCAAATGAACCTCACTCGGTAATTTATAAGTATAACTGAGAGCATTGAGCTTCCATGCAGGGTTCCGAACTTGCCACATTGCCCCCTCCTGATAGCGTGTGGGAAGTGCTTCTAATTAACTGTAAGTAATCTTCATTTGAGGTGATCCTGTTTGCAGTTCTTCTGGAATTCATTTCTTTAGAGAGTCTCATTATCATATAACTTGGATGTTATAGATGTTCATTTGGTTTATTCTTGTTTGCAGTTCCTCGAGGAGTCATCTATGGTTGTGGTGATCTTATATTTTCATCCCACATGATATTCACTCTGGTGTTTGTGCGTGTATACCATAAATATGGCTCTAAGAGGGAAAGGGCTTAGAATGCTTGGAATCTTAGTTCTAAAAATCTTCTTTGATGTGCTCTTTAATCTTACCTGGCTGTGTGCTGGTGTATCAAGGCTCTTGCTTGGTTGATGGCCATTATTCAAATTTGCTTATAATCGCTTCTCGCAAGCATTACTCAATTGACGTTGTTGTTGCATGGTAGGATAAACTTTCAGCATTCAGTTATTATTTTTTGATGATGGAATTTTTTTGCTTATAATCGCTTCTCGCAACATTATATTCAAAAGCATACCACAACTATATTCAAAAGCATACCAAATTCAACTGTGTTTCATTGGATATCTATGCGGTTGGTTTAATATATTAGCATTAAGGACATTTGTCTTTATAATTAATTGAGCGTTATTTCCTCCTGAGTGTTGAACTATGTCACTTACAAGATTTGTTTATGATTTATATCTTGGTTTGTTTTGACATGTTTATACTTACTTGCTTGTGATGCAGATAATGCTGGGGTTATTGTGCACCCAAAGGGGGAAATGAAAGGTATATTACATTCATTTCCCATGGATTATCCTTTTTTTAACCATCTCAGCATCAGACTCTATTTTGTACATGCATTGTTGTTTGTAGTGAAAACTGTAATGCATAAATTTATTTTTACTTCTTCATCTAATATATATCAATCGATGTTTTCTGCTTCTTCAGGATCTGCAATTACTGGACCAATTGGAAAGGAGTGTGCTGGTTTGTGGTCTAGGATTGCTAGTGCAGCCAATGCCATTGTGTAATATCCATATTTTTCTTCAGGTGTCAGTGAGGAGGGGTAGTTTCATGTTATTTGTTATTGAAAAGAAAAGTGAGTTTTTTAAATATGGATCCATATTTGTATTGGATGTTTTTGTTTTCCTGTGATGTACATATATTGGAATTGATATTCTGGGATCAAGCTGATGGTACATTATTTTCCTTTTGTTATGAAATTAAATAGTGATGGTTTGAAGATAATAATGATTCATATATTGGATATCATTGTTGAAAATTTATTAATAAATAAGCTATTGAAAAATTTGAAGATATTTTGTCAAACTTCTCAGGGACTTTGTGAAATTTATCCTAACTTTTACCTCAACATAAACCTTAATGTCTGCATAAAAGATTGAGGAGTTAAGAGAAAGCATAAATTTTCTTAAAACACAAATTCTGAAATCCAAGTTCATGTATAAAAAAGTGTATCCAAACACTATATTTCAAATCTTTGATTTCAAATCCTTGCATTTTGTAAAGATACCCAAACAAAAGATTCTATCAAATCATTGATTTTAAATCCTAGATTTAAAATCCTTTGATTTTAAATCAACATTCCAAATCTAAATCTTACTTCCCAAACGCAGCCTTAGGGTGTTTGTTTCAATCTTTTTTTGGGATATAGGGTGTATTTTAAGTTTTGGGATGTAAAAAGTGCTTTTTTTGAGTTTTGGTATTCCATAAACTTTGTTTGTTTCACTTTTTTTGGGAATTTAAATCCCTAAATTATAAAAAATTAATATATTTTTAGGATTTGTGAAATCATCACTTTTGTTTCAACTTCTTTTTGGGATATAAGGTGGATTACAAGTTTTTTGGGTTTTAGAATTCCATAAACCATGTTTGTTTCAAAACCAATTTTGGGATATTGAATCCCCAAATAATAAAAAACTATTATATTTTAGAATTTGTGAAATCCTACAATTGAGAGAGGATGTGGGTTGCATATTGATGTATTAATGCTTATAATATAAGATTAATATAAGATTAATATATTAAATATAATATTATAATAATATAATATTTAATATAATACATCTATTCCTCTATAATTATAGGAGGACCCAAGAATCACTGTTCATGCTTTAGTAAATGCTGCAGTAAATTACTGTAGCATTATATATATAATATAATATATTATATATTTAATATAAGATTAATATATTAAATATAATATTATAATAATATAATATTTAATATAATACATCTATTCCTCTATAATTATAGGAGGACCCAAGAATCACTGTTCATGCTTTAGTAAATGCTACAATAAATTACTGTAGCATTATATATATATATATATATATGTATATATATATATATATATATATATATATATATATATATATATATATATATATATATATATACTCTTATATAAATATACATATATACTTATACGTGTGTGTGTGTGTATATATATATATACGAACCAATGTCTACCACCAAGTGATGCAGTCTTGGTGGGACCCCAAACGTCTGTGTGCACGTAATCCAGGATGCCCCTCGTCTGATGAATGGCAGTCCCGAACTTCACCTTCGTCTTCTTGCCAAGAACACAGTGCTCACAGAACTCAATCTTCCCACTCTTGGCTCCCTTCAATAGCCCCTGCTTGCACAATGCCTGCAGTGACTTTTCACCTGTGTGCCCCAACCTATAGTGCCAAAGTCTGCTCATGTCCGCTTCTGAAATAGCCGAAGCAACCTGGCCAATCTCGGTGCTTCCCTTCAGATAATACAAATTCCGATTGCGGACTCCCCTCATCACCACCAATGATCCCTTAGTAACCTTCGCTACAGCGTTTTCGAAAGTCACCTTGAATCCCTTCGCCTCCAAAGCTCCAACTGAGATAAGATTTTTCTTCAGTTGAGGAACAAATCTCACCTCCTTCAACTCACGGACTACTCCATCGTGCATCCTAATCCGCACGGTACCTATCCCACAAACGTCACAGGATTGATCATTTCCCATGACAACAACGCCCCCGTCGACTTTCTCAAAAGATGCAAACCAGTCTCGCCTAGGGGTCACATGAAAGGTAGCGCCGGAATCAAGCATCCAATCTGATGCATCCACATGGTTCACCTCCGGAGTAATCAGTAGAGAAAAGCACGAATCATCGGAATCATCGCCTTTCGCAATGTTCACCTCATTGGCCTTCGGGCCCTTTTTCTTGCTATTCTCCTTCTCTTTGAGCTTCGGGCAGTCTCTCTTCCAATGTCCCTGCTCCTTGCAGAATGCACATTGGTTCTTTGTTAGTTGGTGACGGCCTCTAGACTTTGACCTCCCTCTGTTACCACCTTTCGGATATGGGCTTCTACCTCTCGTCGACAAGGCCTCTCCTGAAGTACTAGCGCGGGAAGTCTCCTTGTCCTTCCTCCTCAAATCGTAATTGGTCAATGCGTTAGTCACTTCACTATAGCTGATCGAAGATCTCCCGTTCAACAAAGTGAGCACGAAGGTATCATACTCCTCATCCGGTAAGGAGCCCAACAAAATAATCGCCTTGTACTCATCCGATATCTTCTCATCAACATTCGCCAAGTCCGACAACAACTTCGTATAGTTGTTCACATGAGCCGCAAGCGAGGTGCCTCTGGACATCTGGAATCTGAATAACCTACGCAGCAAGTGCAATCGGTTCTCAACACTCTTCGTAAGGTACTTATTGTTGAGAATTTCCCACATCTTCATTGCAGACGTCACCCCAATCACATCATATTTCAGTTCCTGTTCCAAACAGGACCTGATCACCCCACAAGCGTTCCTATTCATTTTCTCCCATACCGCCTCTTCATATTTAGGTGGTCTTTCGTGGACCATAATGGTCTCTTCCAAATTCTGAGCATTGAGCGCATCCTGTACGTCGCTCATCCACAAACCAAAGTTGATTTTTCCGTCATATTTCACCACACTAATTTTGGTGTTTTGAAAACCAACTTGTATTGTACTCGCCATTGATTTGCTGCTTTCACCTTCTTCTCCCATTGCGAACTAACTCCAAATTGTAGAGAAATAACAAATTTGATAGAATTAGGAACCACCCAACTGAACCCTAGATCGGATTCCAAATAGATCTCCTATCCACACGAGGAAAGCGAAATCTCCAACGGCAACTCCTAATGCTATCTCCACCGAAGCCTAGAACTCCAAGAACCAAGCTTCACACAAGAATCTTCCTCCACCGAAAAAACCCCAGATCTGAAATCTGGTCTCTGATACCACTTGTTACGCGCAGCGAAAATTTCGGCATCACAACAAGAGTTAGGTCGCAATAAGAATTCTTGTTTCTCAAAGGGAACAAGAATCTGAAGCCTATATCCTATCAAAGTAGGATATTAGCTCTTCCTCTCGTCAGCTCTAGGACTGCGCGTCGAGGGAACCTAAAAGCTATTACAAATCACACAAATAGCAGTACAACCAATTTTTACGTGGTTCGGCAAATTGCCTACGTCCACGGGACAAGGAGGGGGGAGATCTACTAATAGAGGGAGAGAATACAACTAGGGTTTACAATCACTCACAATCTAAACCCTCAAACAAACTCTCTCAAATCTCTCACAAAATACCTCTCAAAGAGATCACAAAACCAAAAGAAGAGACTACACAAAGGAAATCTTCATCTGCTGAAAAATATCTACAGCCGAAAATTCCTGCACTTTCTCTCTCCTGCAGCCGCTGTTCACTTGCAGCCGCCAAAATCTCCACGCACTGCTCCTTTGCTTTTTCTGCCGCAGCCACGAATTTCCCCCTACCTGCTCACCTAAAAACCTAAGGAGAAATCACAAATATATATATATGAGAATACTGTGGGTGCGCTGGCAGCTCATGAGATTTGTGCGCTGCAGGGGGTTAATTGAAAAAATGCTCCGTGAGATCAAATCAGATCCAAGAAGATCTCGTGACCAAAAAACAAAAAACAAATCTCGTGAGCTACCCCTCTCCCCCCTTCAATCTCTCTCCTTCGAGCCCCAAACCACGATCGACAAAATCCCATCTGCGGTTAACCCTAACCACGATTCGAAACCCCATCCCCAAATCCTCCGCCACACCCTCTCCTTCGACCACGAGATCTTCGTGAAACCGCCGTCGGGCGTGCGCTGATAATCATATTTTATTACAATTTTATACCCTCATTATCTATTTTATATGAATAAATATACCATTAATAATTGTTGTTAGATTAGTTTGCACATAATTGAATGAAAATATAAATAAATATTATTAAATGTAAAAACCCCTCAAAATTCTCTCTTCTCTATTTTGTAGCATTTTTGAAGCCCAAAATGAATGAAGCCCATCAAGCAAAGATGGCCCAAAGGAAAAAGAAAATAAAACAAAGCACATTTCCACATCATGCACCAAGAATGGGATCTTCATTTTTTTCAAGTGAATTTTGAAGGTCCAAAGCCTATCAACAAATACACCCATGAGCTCTTATTTGATTGCTGCAGCTTTGATCTCCATTTGGGCCGAAAATCATATGAATTGAAGACCGGACCTATGTGCTGCAGCTTTGAATCACAAGAGACCCGACTTGATTTAGAGATTGGGATTTTAACTTTGAAAATTGATCAATGGGCCGGACTTGTTTTCTAGGCTGCAAAGAGGTGGAGTTGAAAATCATGAATGGGCTTCTCCAAGATTGAATCACATGGGCCGCTGCAGATTTCATTTTCAATCAAATGGGAAGATTGAGGGCCGAACTTGATTGCTGAAAACTCTTCATGGATCAACTTAATTTTCAATTGTTTTTTTTTAAATCAATTAGGCCTCTTATGTTGGATTAGAGAAGAACAAAAAAAAAAAAAAATTCAAAGGTGGAGATTGTTGCTTGGGGCTCAAGACAAATCCATTGGCTCATATTCATTGAAGATTACTATAAATATGGGTAGAGAGTGAGAGGTTAAGGGTGTGAAAATTTTTGTAACTTCTTTTGGAGAGGAGGGCTACTCTTAATTGAGAAAGCCTTCCAAAATTATAACTTTTTGTTGCAATTAATAATAATAATTTTTTCACCACTTTAAATTTTTCTCTTCTTCTCTTTATTAGATGATGAAGATGAAAATGAAGATGGAGAATTATTTGAAGGTTTGCATTTCTTTTCTTTTTCTCTTTTATTGCTTATTAGTTTAGATTTATTTCTATGCTTGTAGTTAGATTTTATTTTCTTGTTAAATAGCCAAGAGGCTAGAACCCTCTTGCCTTAGATTTATTTTATGCTTATAGAGTAGATTTATTTTCGTGCATTTAATTCTTGCAATTTTATTTTGTAGTTTAGATTTTATAATTTATTTTGTAGTTAGATTTTAATTTCTTATACTATTCACCTTGAGGCTAGAACCCTCTTGGGTTTAGTTTTTCTTTTTGTTTATTTTTATTTTGTTTGATTCGCCTTTAGGCTAGAACCCTCTAGGGAATCACCCTTTTCTAAGAAGTGGGTTCAATTTTAGATTACCCATATCTATAATTGAATCCACCATCTTTAATTTCTTGCATTTTCTTTTATTCTAGAATTTTGTTCTTCATTCTTGATTTTTTATTTGTTTCTTGATTTTATTCATTTTTCCTTCTCACCTTATTGTTCATACTCACTCTCATTTACACTTTGCACCTATTTACACACCACTTCTATTTACACACCATTTTCACTCTCTCAATCTCTTCACAATCACATTCACTTATCACTCCTATTTGTCACGCATACAACATAAGAACCGATTTTATATTTTCTCCTACAAAACACCTTCCTCGTAGGATCGATCTCTTAAATACTATAACTTGACACGGTTGTGCACTTGCAACCTTTTTGGTACATGTTTATGCCGCATCATGCGCCCTCCTTCGAACACCGTGAGATCGTCCCACAGACCTTACCCTCTCCCCTCCTCCTTACAGATCTCCCCCCTTCCCACGGTTCGAGCCCCAAAGTACTGCAGCACGATCCCGACCTCTGTCCGCCTCCCTCCTTCCGGCGCGAGCCCAAATCCGAAGGTGAAAGCTTTGATTTGGGTGAAATTAATTTGGGAGTTTATGATATTTTAATGATCTTGTTGTTCTAGTATTTCACAAGAATCTCTCCAAATCGGTAGGTAATTCTCGGTTTTCCTCTTTCTGATTAGGGTTTCAAAATTCCTTTTGTTTTGTTGAGAGGTTACAAGTATTGGTTGTCAATCTGGTATTGTGATGTTATTTTCCGAAGTTAGGGGTTGTTGTTTGATACAGATCTCCCAAATTGGGGTTCTTTGTAATTTTGGGGCGGGGAAAATCTTAGGGATTTGTGGTTAAGAGCAATAAAATTCTGATTAACATTTCTTTAGA
This sequence comes from Asparagus officinalis, assembly GCF_001876935.1. Lineage (NCBI taxonomy): Eukaryota > Viridiplantae > Streptophyta > Magnoliopsida > Asparagales > Asparagaceae > Asparagus > Asparagus officinalis. The sequence continues at coordinate 36,910 of NW_017972659.1, forward strand.
AGTTCTTCGGTTCATTTCTGGGTGTCTAAATTGATTCTACTTGCCGATTGTTTGCTTTTTGGTTGCTTGCTTGTTGGATGTGATTCAGTTTTAGATGTTGGTTGTGACGTGCTAGTTGCTTTTGGTCTAAGCTGACATTGATTCATTAGTCATAATTATTTTGCCAATTATTATTTTTCAATTCATTAGATATATATATATATATATATATATATATATATATATATATATATATATATATATATATATATATATATATATATATATATATATATATATATATATATATATATATATATATATATATATATATATATATATATATATATATATATATATATATATATATATATATATATATATATATATATATATATATATATATATATATATATATATATATATATATATATATATATAATATTGTTATATTAGTTTAATATTATTATATTGGTTTAATATAATACACTATAATATAATGGATAAAAAAATATCTATTATAATTAATATAATATATTATATAATAATATATGTTAATAAAATATTATATAATATTATAATACATATTTTGTACTATTACATAATATAGTATGTGATATTGCATAATAATATATAATAAATATCATAAAAATAAATTATACGTATAAATTACAAATTACAGTATTCCAAATCCCAAAATATTGATGAAACAAATAAAATATTATAAATTATAGTATTCCAAATCCCAAAATATTGATGAAACAAACAAAATATTACAAATTTTGGTATTCCAAATCCCAAAATATTGATGAAACAAACAAAATTTTAGAGATCCCAAAACATGTAAAAAATTTATGGATTTCAAATTCTATGATGAACTCCATATCCATAAATTTTGGGATTGGAAACAAACACCCCCTTAATGTTTTGAACTTACCATCCCTCAAATTCTATTACTGCAGATAGACCCCTGGATGGATTTTTTTGTAACTCTTATCCTCAGAGGTCCATCTGTTAGAATGGCGAATTTCGGAAGATTTCCCACAAAAACCACCAATAACTTTGTTTTTCCCCCTCAACCATCAAGTGAAGAACACACCTGCCAGCATAAAAGAACTATTGCTCCGATTGGTCTGGTAGAGATGCATCTTAGAGGATTGATTTCTGCCGGCTTTGATATTTTGGATTGTGGAAAACTTGTGTTCTCAGGCGTTTTATAGACGCTCAGATACGGTTTCCCCACCAAAAAATATTAGAAAAATGTCATTTACTACTCTGGGGTACTACTCTGCGTGCTCAAGTATATAAATGAAAAAGATGCGAGACCCCTTTATACTTCATCCTACAATCATGCGTATGACATGGAGCGGCATAGGTTGTCTTTCCCATGAAATTAGTACCAAAGTAGCATACAAAAACTATAGTTGCACCTTCTTGGAGTTCTTGAAGGTACAATCGTGAAGGAATGCCTGTTCCCATGATGAAACAGACATCTACAGAGCAATTAAAGGATCACAACACATTTATTCTTTATTGTAAAAAAATTAGAAAACAAGAAACAACACAACCATGAGATCTATTACAGAAGGTCAGCCATAAAACAAGTATATATATATATCATTACAAAAGGGAACTAAGATGTCGCAACGGTCATCAGACAACCGTCAGGAGACAGAGCCGAATAAAAGAACTGAGTATACATTACTACGCAAAAAAAGAAGGAAAATAAGGGCATAAATTATGGAAGTGGCTTGTAGACAGCCAAAACTGGCATTATAAGCGGTTGCATAGAGCTTGGTACTACTTGTGAAATTAATCAGCAGCAAAAACAGTTGCCCTGTACTTCTGATCCAAAGCAAAGTAACAAACTTAACACTACGATTCTAACTTGCAGCTGTCAATGGTAAAAGAGAGAGGCAATATAAGAGAAATCACAAGCATTCATTATATAGAAAAGGAGTTAGTTCAGATGGAAGGTCCAGAGAAGAAGAGGGAAACAATGAAACACTATCCAGCCGAAAATCTAATCCTCAAAAGAGTAATATATGGAAGGTCCAGGGAAGGCATGTGAATAAAAGAAAAGTACAGATGAGAGCAGAAATAGTGTAACAGTATCAAGCCAAAAATCTAATCCTCGATAGACAACACCATTGAAACTACAGCAACAACAACAAAGTTTTTTACCCTATCAGGATTTCAACTATATGTTAGCTTTATTATAGAGTGGTCTCGTCTAGTAAGTTAACCAATATCATACATCCTTCTGATTTGCTTCCAACCAAAGGTTTTTTTAAGCCTAAATCTAGTCCTTGCTCTGTTAATTATAATCTTACCATTTTCTCTAAGCAGTCCATTTCATTGCACATTGGTTATATCATGTCAGACGGTTCTCTCTCATTGCAACCTTAAAAGGAGTGACTTTTAAGTTCCTACAAATGCACATATTTCTTATATACTCCTAATGTATACCAACATGTTAATCATAACATTCTCACTACCGGCACACTATACCACTCCCATTACCGATACACTATACCACTCCCATTACCGATACACTAGTAAAAACTACATGTCTATGTATCTCCAACCTGCATATCATGGGTAGGGCTAGCAGGAAGTCTATCATTCATACAAAACGTATGAAGTTCATAGGTACATTTTGTGAAAGAATTCGAAAAAAGATAAGAGAACTTGAGATTTGAGGAAAATAAACGAGGAAAGATCCTGTGGCTGTTAACATAAAAAAAATTGATCATAGAATTGGCAAGAGAAAGAGATATGCCAACTAAACATCCAAACAGAAAGAATAAAAGCCAAATTCACGTATAAGAAGGTCTAGGCTCCAGAAGGTCCAACCAAAACGAGGATAAAAGAATAAGGTGATCAGAAAGAACTGAAACACACGAGAAGCCTCAAAAGATGAACTCAAACTAAAGAACAATAAGGAAGCTAAAGCCAAGTTTGGGAGGATGCATGAAATGTTTTAATAGCAAAGATAATCATGATTCTACAGTATCTACTCCTAAATCTAACAAAAAATGCCGCATGACCTTAAAAATACTAAAGCAAAGCTTCAACAAAGGGAAGAAAAGTAAGGTGCATACACTTCCAATTTTCAGGTCTGATTCAGGCCACCTAAAAATACAGCTTGCTTGGGTTTGGAAACTTGCTCATTTTTTGTCAAAATGATACCTAAAAACAGACCCAATGACTAAACACAAGGCACCTGCAAACCCCAGTTTTTTGTCGGTAAACCATTTATAAAGTCACAACCTCCATGACATTTTCAATATGCAATGTTCTTTGCCCCAGCTCTTTGGCTTGTACCATAACGTTTAAATGCATAAGCTCCTATTCTACATCTTATCATCTACCCCTTCTTTTAGACTCTTTCACAGTTTAAGAATAAGAGAACTTTGGCTAGTGCTCCTTGGTTGCATGCAGATTACAGACTACATAATTTTCAACCTTTCAGGTATCACCTAACAAAAAACCAAAAGCTAAATAATAATAATGTTCAGTGTCTAGTTCCAGAACAAAGACAATTCTGCAGGCATGTTTTAATATCTTCACCGTAGTGTTTCTCCCCTTATCACTGTGATATGATAATTAAAATTAATGAAGCTAACTAGAAATTTTAGGTGCTTAAATTTCTTGTTCAGTTATGAGTCTCATGACATTATTGATTTGTCACATATGCTGAAAGCTGTCAAAAATAAAATTCAAAGTAGATTACCCTAAACAATTACTTCGAAATTATAATATGTGGCTAGAAGGCCAAAGTAAAGAGTTTTCCCCACGTTAATCCCATAAATCTTTCATATTTTGAAATTAGTTGCCCCAAAATCTTCAAATTTGAAATTGGTCCCCCAAATTATTAAGGCCACATTTTTTAACCTCAGACTAGGGAGTACTGTAACACCATGACTGTAGTCCTAGGATTGTGTTATCCTCGGACTATTTTCAGTCCAATTCAACGTTTGTTTTCACACGTGCTAACACTCAGACTAATTTAAAATATTCTAGACTAGTGTTTGTTTTCAGGAGGATTATAACATTTGGACTAATATCATAAGCAGAATGATTGTTTTGCCCTCAAGTCACTAGTGTTGTAATAACGCATCTATTTGGCAATAAATTCAAATTTTGGGCATGGCATTCTTTAAAAAAACACATGTCATTCTCCACCTATTATATGATAAAATAAACAACACTTTTTGTTTACAAAACACAACCGTAAAAAATAAAAATATCTACTAAACATGAAATTCTCCAAAAAAAATTATCAAATAGTACTGTAACATAAAAAAAATCATCCCACTAAGTAAAACTGAATGCTCTCAATGTGCCAGATATGGCTGACCTGGAAAGTCTTTGCTTCATCCTAAAAGCTTCATTGGGTGCTATTGCTTTGGTAATTAAAATGAAGTTCTAGCATGCAAAAATAGAAGAAAATACAAGTTCATGACTTGTTGGACCTGTATCCCAAAACATATGCCATATGCCATTGGAAGAAATGTCCGACTCATGGTAGACTTTGATCGCGCCAGAAAAGAGCAGTGCATTATATTCGCGGAAAAATAAAGATGACAAAAAGAAAGTTGCGGAGCAAAATCCGCAAAAAAATAACAAGGTGGAAGAAGAACTTGCAAGGACGAAAGCTGAAAAGAAAATGAGACCAATAGAATTAAAATTGCAGAAAAAAATTTGTGAAATTAAAAAGGTAGGGGCATTTTCGTTAAAAAAATCTTATTCCCCTTAGATAATTAGTACCTGGATTGTGAAAGTGGGGGTGAGCTGGGTTTATTTTAGTACCCCTTTTAGGTATTATGTAGTCCCTCGACTCCCTCCTTAAAATTAGTCCTGACCGGAGAAAAAAACAAACATGAGCTAAAAAGGTGGATTATTTTAAAATAGTACCCTCGCTAGCAAAAAAACAACACATGGCCTAAGTGTTTTGAAATTAGTCTCTCTATTAAATTTACCATCCAAATTGTTAGTCACTGTTGGGTTAGTGGTTAACCTGGAATGAATAGTTACCAAATGATTCTTATGAAATAAATCTCTGCCAACTTCACTTTCCCTCTCGCTCTCTTTTATCTCCTGCTTCAATTTTTTAGAAAGGGGAAAATTTTCTCAAAATCAACCAAAAAGTTTGAATGTGTAAGAGTATAATTGGTATTGCACCCAACAATACGAAAAATGTTAAAGATGATAGAATATTTTCTAAATTTCAACCAACTTTTACCAAAGGAACTAATGTCAAACCACTTAAAAAGATTTGGGGGATTAATTTCAGAATATGAAAGATTTAGAGGACCAATATAGAAAAAACCCTAAATAATAATACATGGTAAATTTCTTGTGAATGCACCAAATTTATTCTATCTGTAGAAAATCGAAAAATTAACCAAACTATTGGAAGTTCCTTTCATCTTTCTTTACTCCTCGTCTATGTTCCAATATTAATGAACCCACATTTTTACCTTCCAACACAGGACATCAATAACACAATCAGAATTAATCTACAAGAAAGAAGTGAAATCTGCAAGCTTACAACAATCTACCAATCATAATCAGTATAGTATATTCAGACTCTGCAATAGGAGGAGAGGAGAAACACAGCACACCACTTGGATAAAAAGGGAACATGAACACAAATAATGAACCCGAAACGATCTGACCTATAACATTTAACTAGAAGGCAATGGATAGATGTATTGATATTTGAACTTTGAAACACAGGATAATGTGATTTCTTTCATGAGTAGAAGACCCCAATCTTTCCCTTAATTTTCTTTTTTATTTCCAATTTTCTCTTATCCGATTGTGATTATGATTATCCAACCAAAATTGCAACCTCCTCTTTTTTATATTCCTCTCATCTACTTTTGTTCCAATTCTTCTCTATTTTCATTTTATTTAAACATCTCCAAAATGTCCATTTTATAAAGCTACCTGCAAACCAAACTCAAATTCAAATATACTTTGCAAGAACATATCTACTAAAACATTTGCAAATGTTAATGTAGATAAGACACACAGTTAACTACTTCCCAAGATTTGCAAACAATACTAACACGAAGCTCACCCATAGTCCGTTAGAATTATCTGAAGTGTAAGACTTCCAGTGGAATAAGGTAATACTATGACACTAGTTTTATGTACTAGACAATACCTACTATATACAATAAATATCTTATGCCATCATTCAGAAAAACAGGAAAATTGATCTTTAACAGGGACGGTAATACAAGTTGCCACGTTAGCAGACATTTGCCAAGCTACTTGATATTGCTAAAAGGGTGCTTGGAGATTGGGAAAAAAATGGAAAGTGGACAAAAGTTGGGAAGTGTCTCTACTTCCTATTTTCTTCGTTTGCCAGTCGGAAAGTGACTAAAAAGTAAAGGGAAACTGAAGGGTGCCCTGTCAGCTTATTAGCCCATTTCACTTTCCTAATTTTTTTGAGAAAGTGAACAAAAAGTCAATTAATTAGGGGTGGGCAAAAACCGAAAAAACCGGTTCAACCGAAAAAACCGCCCGAAAAAACGGACCGGTTAACCGAACCGAATTAAATGGATGAGAAGAAGTCTCTAAACCGTCCGAACCGAATTAAATCGGTTTGGATCCGGTTTGAACCCCTGAACCGCCCAAAAAAAAACCGACCCGAATTCTGTTGGGCGGTTTAGAGACTAAACTTATACCTCAAAACTTTTCCTGTTATCATCCAATAGATTCAAACGGCGCAAGGAGCAGTTTCAAGCAACGAGTACAACAATATCACAGAAAAATATCCTTGAGAACTAAGTAAAGATTCAAATCAATCCAGAAAATTTGTTATGCACATGATGCACTTACAAAAGATGCATACGCTACATTATATGAACAATATCATACAAAACATCACTCCCCCGTGTAATTAAATAAACTTAAACTTTAGTTAAAAAATTTTGCAGAAAAAATCTTGAGAATTACATAAGATTCAAATCAATCACAAAATGTGTTATGTACATAATACTTACAAGAGATAAGCATGATGTATTATATGAACAACATCTTTAAAACATCAGTTCTCTGCGTAATTATATCAACTAAAAACTTTATTCTAAAGATGATAACCAGTCTAATAAAGCCTTATTGGAGAGCTCAGGAACCTCATCATGAGGACAATGCCCAGCTTGCAAATTCACAACAAAAGTCTTTGGATAGAACTCTTTACAAATTTAAAACCGAAACCGAACCGAATTTCGGTTGGGCCAAATATTCGGATGAAGGGGAAAAAATCTGGATCTGGATGAGAGTAAACCGAACCGAATTTCGGTTGGGCCAAATATTCGGATGAAGGGGAAAAAATCTGGATCTGGATGAGAGTTTTGAGAATCCGAAAAATTCGGATTGTGGATCTGGATGAGAGTTTTGAGAATCCGAAAAATTCGGATTGGATGCGGATTGGACATAAAACCGAACCAAACCGAATATGCCCAGCCCTACAATTAATAGAAGAAAAAGATATTGTTCCCCCCTCCCTGCGGGAAGTGACTAAAAGTAAATGGAAAGTGAAGGGTTCCCTGTCAGCTTATTAGCTCATTTCCCAAAATTTTTGAGAAAGTGAACAGAAAGTGAATTAAAGGAAGAAATCCCCCCCCCCCTTATCTTTCAGTTTTAAATATTCACTTTCTACTATCTAACTTCCATGACTAGGAGTGAGCATTGTTCGGTGCGAACCGATTAAATCAACTGAACTGAATGAATTTTGATGGTTCGGTTTCATTTTAGAAAATTTTGGTTCGGTTTGGTTTTAGAATATTTGAAATAGAAATAACCAAACTGAAAACTCTCAATGTAATTGTCTAAAACTCATGCTCTTTCTAGGTGAATAGAATATTTAATCTAATAGTTTTAATTTATTGCAATTGACAAAGGTTCAAGTTTAGTTTGTTAAGCATTCGATTTGACAAGTTTGCTCTTCAATTTGAGATATGAGATAAGTGAAAGACTTGAAGGAGAAAGGATGTTGTCTTTTGGCAAAAAATTCTCTAACTTCTCATGCCTTTGACCAAATCAAACAAGGCGAACCGAACCGTACCTAACCAATTTGATTAGTTCCTTTCGGTTTTGAATCTAGTTTGGTTCCGATCGTTTATGAATCTAGTTTAGTTTGGATTTAAAAAAAAAGTCAAAACTGATTGTTTGCTCACCCCTATCCATGGCAACAAAATAGGATAGAAGAAAGTGGATATCACATCAGTTGCCACCTCTTACATCTTCTCAATTTCTATCATCCAAACAAGATATACAATGGAAAGGCATAAGAGAGAACTAAGAAAGAACTTTCTTGAGAAAGTACCCGAGCAAGTATTTATTTTCACTATCTATTTTCCATTTAGTTTCTGATTGCCAAACAATCTGTAAAGATAAAGTGTTTGTTGTCAAAGTGGGGTTTAGAGGATTGGAGGCCACTGATTCATCAAGGCTGAGATTTATGAAAGTGGAGGTGCTACAATAATGCAATGTCTCATTTACGTAAATTCTTCAATAAAGGTGGATACATCTATCCTGTATCAAAGTCACATGTGGAGGTTAGAGCACTTATTATGTATATTGTGCAACAACAAAATCTTCACAAAGTACAATCTGCAAGAGGACGATGCAAGGAGTTGGGTCAACCACTTTGTTTTACTTTGTGCATATAGTAAGAAAATATATAAGACAAATATGTGAAGGGTAGCGGTCAATGGCTATGCAGGGAAGGTCAAGGCTTATGGACAACATTGAGGATAAATAGAAATTATAGAACCCATCGGAAAGCCTTGAAATACAGTAATGGCAACAATAAGTTGGTGAAGATTGTATAACAACAGAGAACTTAGGAAAACATCTAAAATATCTTCCAAATACGCATCATTCCTGAGAGCAAATGATGGTCGAGGAATGACTACGCATCACAAACTAAGGAACTTGCTCTCTAAAGATGAACAATTCATGTATTATTCAAAAAATGATGTTCCAGATAGATAGATAGCAGACAAGAGGGTGCCTACAGTGAACAGACTTTTATAGGATAGCATCTGTACCGTCACTATTTTTATAGTATTATGACCAACTTACCGTATACTCTTCTTTGTTGTTCACTTCAAGAAGACTATGACGGGGTTGTGTGCTTCTCTCATTTTTTTTTCCTTTAACTTCTTTGATGTTATTTAGCACTTGTAGTTTTGCTAATTTTTCCTTAATGGCAAAAGAATACCAACTAAATTGCTCCCAAAAAAAAAAAGGTTTCAAGTGCTGTTTCTTTGCTTACTTGAAGCCCTTAATGATTAAATGTTACTAGCAAACCACACATATACTATCTAGTTCAAGCTACCAACAGCATACTGAGAGTTAACTATAAGTTAAAATCACAAACCCAAATTACTCTTTTCAACTTCTATCACATAACACAATGATCACTTTCACAAACCTTATAAAGAAAATAGGCTCAACTAAAACAATTGCTCATCTTAAAGTCTGAGTAGCAGTTGAACGTAACCTTAATCACTAAAAATTCAACCTTTGCTATCTACATCATCTTTGTATAATTAAGAGAAGAAAAATAAACAAAAATCACATCCATTAACTATCAAACCTTATATACCGCATAAATCCCAAATCAAAACCTAATCCGAAAATGAAAATCAATCAGAAGTGATATCCACTGCAGAATTTTGACAATCCAAAAGCAAAAGTTGATTGGTAAAGACCCCCCCATAGCATACTTAAGTTCCAGATCATACAGATTAGGGTTCTAAAACTCCAAATCAAGACGCCCCCATCAAATCTTATTCCAAGTTACTCCACTTTCTTCATCATCGCAAACATAAAATCACAAGAAAAGAAGGATCTCATACCGCCGCGCTTCATTCGGCTGATTCCGCTTGCTCCTGTTGCTGGAGCCTCTCTAGGGCTTTCTGGTGGGCCCAGGTCTCAAGGGTGAGATCGGGCTTGGCGTTGAGTCCCACGCCGAGGATGACGATGGTGAGGAACGAGGTTAGGTAGCAGGGGAGCTCCCAGTCCTCCCACGTCCGAGACTCACCCGGCGGCGGCGGAGTCCGGTT
>NW_017972660.1:0-13575 GCF_001876935.1 Asparagus officinalis
GGTGTGAAAAAACAGTTATGCAGGGAACAGTAACGTTTTACAAAATTGAATGAAATCTCTATATGGCCTTTAAAACATGTCTTCTAGACAATTGTATCTCAAATTTCATGATGCAGTTTACTGAACCTTGCGTTTATTCAAAATAAATTAGATTAGATTGTTGTATATCGTCTGAAAAGTGAGGCAAGTTAATACATCTATTATCCCTTATATGTGGATGGTATATCACTCGCTGGAAATAACATAGAAACTGCTTCAAACTAACAACCAACGGCCAAATGCTTCAGTGCGAAAAGTTGTGAGATGAAATACCATGAGAGATGCATCATATATTCTTGCGAATTCCAATAATTCTCGAGATTAGAAAGTCTAGAATGCTAAGTTTAAACCAAGAAAAATATTTAGATCAGTTCTTTAAAAACGTTTTGGATATGAAAAATTCCAATCCGGCACCAATCTCCGATTAGTGATGGAAAAAGAGATTATGCTAAAGAACAAAGGCCCATGGAGAGGGGCAGAAGTCATTAGGATGTTCCTTATGCTCAAGCCCAACTTGGAAGCTCGAATGTTATGCCAATGTGTGCACCTAGACCTGATATAGTATATGTTGTTGCGTTCTAGTCAGTCGATATCAAAGTACATCCAGGAACCAGCACATTGCGGAAGCTGTTACACCAAGGATTTATAAAATATTATCAGAGGACATTGACGTCATAGATTAGTGATCAAGCCTGAATCGTCTTTGAAACTCCTCGGTTATTTCTTATGCTGATTTCTCAGGTGCATAAAGATGATGGAAGTCCACTTCGGACACTTATTTCATTTTGGATGGCAGGCAGCTGTTTCTTGGAGTAGCAAGAAACAAATGGTGGTGCTAGATATACGCAATGAAGCTGAATTACATAGCTTGTGTATGACACTACACATGCTGTCTGGATAAGACGCGTTTTGATTGATCTTTGATCTCAATTTTTGAAGCGACCTATCGATATTTATTGTGATAATCCAACAATTTAGCTTAATCAATAGTGGTACGAATAGCTCCAAAGGAAAAACATATGAGATCCAGTATCACTATATTTTCGATATATTGTAGAAAAAGAAGAGCTCAAGTGACTTATATTCCCCTTACTAAGATATGATGCTGTATTCTTTGACAAAAGGCAATATCATCCCAAACATCTTTTTATTAAACATGTAAGCTTTGATGGGACTTAAATAAATAAGTTCAAGTAAAATTTCATTGAATAATGAAATAGAGTTAACTTTCTACGCGATAGCTGCGCGTAGTAATGGTAAGTTAGAAACATCCGATTCTCACGGATAGGAGGAGGCATTTCCACTTGCGTTCTGCATCTTGGCTGCAAGTGGGAGATGTTAATCTGACTTGCGTCTTGTGCTGACAAAAATTTCAACGCTGTCTCAAATGGGGAGAAAACATGCGGGATATTTGCGGGTTTGTTGAGAATCTCTCAGAGGCAGTTTGAGGAGCGTGGCAGATGACGTGAGATTTCAGCTTATAAATAGCTGATTAATCTCCATTGAGAAAACAAAACAAAAGAAAAACCGAAAAAAAGCAAACTCCTAACCTGTTACCGGAGCCTCCCTCAAACCGATAACATCTTTTCTCTTCTCTGTGCTTCAAACACTATGTTTCTGAATTAGTTTACAACGCTGTGCCCTAACACCCTTTCCTATAGCTAGGCAGTTGGAGGTCCTGCACGATTCGATCACTTACAGCTGAATTGCGGCGCCGCGCTCTTGAAAATTAGCCTCTTACTCCACATAACCCTAATAGGTACGTTATATATATATATAGATATATACTATATATATATATATTTATATATATATATATACTATATATGAGCGAATGATGCGCTATACTTGCCAAGCGATCCTTGGTGTGCATGTGGACACATCTCTGTCCATACCATCCACACCTTGGACTTGGTGACGGCCTAACCATCTTCAAGGGCTGTCGATGTATGGACAACTGATGTCGTCCACATCACTACAAGGATTCCTTCCCTAGGCTACCACAGCTTATACATTTTTCTCCATCTCTCTCTCTCTCTATACCCTAATACTATATATTATGTGTGTCGTGTGGTATGTGTGTTGCTGTGCATACATTACTAAATATACATATACATATACATCGTGTGTGGTGTGTGTGTAATGCCAAGAGGCAATAGGCGAAGAACAAAGCGAGAAGCACAAGATAAAGGGAAATAAGAGGAAAATTAGTCAAGGGGAACAAAAGCTGCCATGGCTTCTTTAATTCCAAGGTGGTTTGTAATGTTGCACACTCAATCCTGATGTTGCTGATGTACTCCATTTACTATCTAATAGTAAGAAAATCAACAAAGAGACTAGCCACTTTTTCTGCTGAGGAAAGTGTAGACTTAGTTTTTGCCGATCCAGTTACAACAAAGCTGATTGACACAACGTGCACAGTTTTTAGTAATTTGAATAATTGTTAGCAAGCTATTTAGAACATGACTAGTCTCCATTGAATGTGTTAACAAGCTATAGAAACAGGATAACCTCCCCTCTCGTATTACTGTCTTCCTGTAATTGCGATGTTAATCGAAAACTTTTGTTCCCCAAAGGAAGTGACGTCATGGACAATGAATAAGAAAAACATTCCTTTACGTAGGGAACGGGACGAGGACGAACAAATGCCGTGATTCATATCACAAGGTTTCCGACATGGCTATGGGATTAGCGATAGTCAAAATTTTGCTCGCATATGGAGCACGAACACTTTGCATGAAAACCTTCAACAGACTGGACGAGGCGTAATTGCTTCATAAATTTTGCCTACCATCCAGCATTAGTGCCCATAATTTCTCCAAACTACATAAAGTATTGTTATGAATAATCCACTATGCTTCCTTTGTTTGTTGTAGATGGCACGACACAAGAAAGCACTGATGGCGGATTTTTTAAAGCTTACAAAAAACTAATGAAAGGCGCGTTTCTTCCGGCTGGACAGTGTTAGTTGCTCAGTCAATAGAAACCTGACCGCTAAGCGTTCTGTCTGTTAACTGGTGTACATTTCCAAAGAGTATTCAACCATGAGATCAACCCAGTCTGTTCCGCTAAAAATTTTGGAGAGATACCTTTTCTCAGAATTTTTCACATTTGGGTTATTCTGCATACGCATGTTTGATAGCAGGAATGGCAGAATGACAGCCAGAAACAACACTCCATACCAAAACCATCTGTCAACCAGGAGAGCAACTTTCTCAGATATACCTGGCTGTACTGTTCTTTTCTTTCCTATCTTGTTGGATTCAGATTATAACTTTATTAAGGCACCGGCTTCAGATTCGGTTTGTACTGTATTTTTGGTGGCTTATCCAGTATGCCATAAAGCCTCAAAATGATATTTTTTGTGAAAAAAATAACTGTTTATTTGCGTGATCTGACGGTTCTAATCATTTTACCATACAGAGAAGAGGGCAGTTGCTCGAGTGCTTGTATTGACCAATTGGCATTTGGAACTGGTTGTGATTGCATTTACTGTTCCATAATAGCCTGTTTAGCTGGAGGTGTCCATTGACTTGCCTACATTAAGCTAATATTAAATTGATAACCTATCATCAACACATTCTCGTTATTCGTCAAAAATGACGGAGAAGTAATCTTAAATATAAAACATTAATTTAAGAAATGTTAATTTATAATTTTTAGCCAAGCTACTATAGTTTCATGATGAAGTAAATGTCATGAGATACTAGGTTTCTTTCACTTGTGATCATCTTAGTTTTCTGCATTACTTCCATTGTAAATCAACAGGCTGCTGTGCGTTATTGCTGCTGGGTTTTGCTTCAGGGTGAGTCAGGGCCATTATTGTTTTCTCTGATCTCTGCTGACGCCAATACAATAATAGCATCGAATGATTCATGACATAGCATTAAGTATTCACGATTTATATCATTACCATCAGTAGCAATTAAAGTAATGGCAATAATGTATGAACACTTTACTTACCGACCTAGATACTCTGGACAGCATCTATGTCTTGTTGCAAGTTATCCCCCCCCCCACCTCCCGTCCCATTTAATATTCTTTTTGCAGAAATGGAGAACCTTAAGCACATAATTCTAGTAGAAAAACAAAAGAGTCAAATATAATTAAGCGTTTGTTAATATCCTATGGTTTCATTTTGTTAGGACGACTTTCCTATATTATTGTTTTCCCTTTTCTTTATTAGAGTCTTCCTTTCGTAGTGACTCTTCTATGACATCCTACGCAATTGGCTACACTATTAAAGGGCCATTACCTGTCTTCCAATGAGTCAATGAATACACAATGATTAATTCTTTCCTTAACAAAGTATAACTAGACACAGATTGCAGTTACATATCAGGCTCATGTCTATTGTCAGGTTTTTTTTTAAAAGAGCAGTATAGCTGTAGTCAGTGCAAAACTCAAACTTGCAGTTTTAGTAATTTTCTTTCTGTCTAGGAGATTTTCTTGTTCTTGGCTAATACCGGTATAGTACTCTCATTGGTTGTCTTGCTAAAGAACTAACTTACAATAGACCAGATTATTTTGTGGTTCTCTGTTCGGCTGCTACTCAGTGGCTTATTAGTATGATAAGCTTGCATTTAAAACTTACCTGACAGTGTTATTTCCTGTAGATACAGTGTTTAAGTACTTCAGCTTCTGAATATTTATCACCGGTTTCGGGGACAATCCTCTCAGGGATATGGCAATACCTGAAGATTTTTTTACAAAAGAAAGTGAACGAAGAGCAGTATAGTCATCATCTGACTCTATTCATCTTCTATTCATTTACTTTTGATGTGACTTATGTTCCATTCACAATAGAAATTGGGGATAAGAAGCTGAGGACCTGGAGAATTACACTGCGACGAAAAATATTTCGGCGGTAGCACAATGGCATTATCATCACAAGGCTCAGTGATACCTGCGGCATTATATGGCATTGTATTTATCGCAACATATCCTTCAACAACTGAAATTTCAGTCGTGATGAGTGGATTTTAAAAGTTATTGCTCGCTACAATATTTGTCAATCTTTTTTTTAAATGGGCTTTAGATAGTTTTTTTTCTCTCAACTGTTATATTTTATGAATTTATTGATTATACGCTGCTGTTACGAAGACATTTCTCTCAACCAACCTTCTTTATTTCGATTTTAATAGTGACCATTAGCTTACCCTTATCATGAAACAATGAACAACATAGCTATTCTAAAAACATCGAAATGCAACATTTGGAACAATCTAAAATTGATTATTATACAATACATTGTGCGCAACAACTCAGGTCAGTGCTTGTAAATATTGTGTCCTTAACAGATGATAATATCTTCTGACAATCGATTTTTTTAAACTGTTTAAACAAATAAAGCTACATATGGGTAGGGAAGTGCAGCGAAGATGGTCAAGAGTTTTATAAAGAGACTGATATATTGCTGTTTCAGAGCATTGCCGCGTTAATACAAGTATATTAGCTAGCCCAAATGCATTCCATGAGGCAGAAACCAATATTTGCCTTTTTCCCCATCTCGTTGTATCTGATATTTAATATTAATTATGCTCAAAAGCTACTGTATCTTGAATATATGTTTCGTTTGGCCAGATTGTTCCTGCAATGCTTGGTTTCATATGATGAATAAAGCGTGGAGCTGTTCAGCTTCCAAGTTTTACAGAAGATAATAGGACCTGAGGTTGATATTTCCATAGAGAGTGTAGGAATAATCCAGATTGGCCGTTACAGCGAGCATGGAAATCTGTTATTCTCGTATATTATTTTGCCTTAATTTACAAGAGCGGAACCTCACAAAAAAAAAAAAAAAAACTGTTGTTTGCTCCTATTTGTGGCAGGATGAATGTATAAAAGTCAGCAGATGAAGTAACTGCGTAGGATAAATCCTCTCTCTAAGAAGGAGTCTCGAGCACACTTTTATACAACACCTGACAGCAAGCAGTTTTCTTCCCTTGACTTAAATTATTTTGAAATTAATGTTAGAAAAAGATTGCAACAATTATATTCACTATCACGCTCATTTTAATTTTCTTTATTATTAAAATCGATCCTATTTTTTTATTTACCCAAAACCGACCCGATTTCTTGCCCATTAGTAAGCAATTACCCACTACCTTACCTAATTAGTCGGGGAGTTAGCCCAACGCTGCTTATTTAGGAGGACCGGTTTAAACCTTAATTAGAAGACCTTAAATTCCTAAATTAATGTCCTAAATCAGTCGGTGGTTAACCGCCGACTAATGAGGAAGGTGATCTAAAGCTTGCCTAATCATTGAAATCGGTCCGTGTATTTGGCTAATTCAAGAAAAAAAGGTAAGTCGATTTCAATAATAAAAACTGGAAGTGGAGGCTGAAGTGAAAAAATGGTTTCAGAAAAGATTTCATGGAGATGCTATGGTTACATTCAGGGGAAAAAAAGCATTTTGCAGTCGTTAATTGTCATTCTTAATCCATTGTATACCAGAAAATTCCACTGCTGACGTCAAAAGCAACCACAGAGAAAATGAGATGCAGTCAAAAACACATTTGCAGTGAGCTAATTTCCTGTCTCTTCGGCTATCTATTATTGCTAAAGTATATTTTTGGTACGAACAAATAAATTCAAGGCATTATCAAGAAAATTACAGAAATGTCAAACAAATCAAGTCAATCAATATTTATACTAATTGAAGTATAAATTTTCTTAATTGCATGCCTTCTGTTAATTTGGCAAAATCTAGAACTCTACTAATTTAATAACTAATAAATAAATATTTTTTTATAATTGTCTCATCTTATCCGTAGCCTGGCCGTCTTCGGAATTCCCACTTGCTCTACTCTTTCAATTTCTTATAGATCATTATTTTATTCTTCTCTTTCTTAAAATAACAAAAAATCATATTTATATCCATAAAAGAAAATTAACTTAATCAAGTGCATGGGCGTTGTGATAACTGATAATGATTAATATACCATTTTACAAATTTGCAAGAAAGAAAGATGTTTACGCAAGAAAGGGGATAAACTTTCTAATTATATGTATTAGAATTAGGCAGCCACCAGATGCGATATTTTACTCTAATTCTATCCCTGAAAATAAGCCCAAAATCGTTATAATAGATATGAAAAATTGAACAACAATGACCTTTAGTTTTCAGGCTCATTTAGCCTTCTCCTTTTATTACCGACTTCTAATTTTCAAAAATAATCTGAGAGGACACCGGCAAGCATCTACTCCTTATAAAAAAAAACTAAAATGAGCAGTATGTAAGTTGTTGGCAGAGGGGAAATAAATAAATAAAATATAAGCATAATCGCTGGCTGGAAACAGCAAAACACGAGCTTTTTGTTTTTTGGCGGGAAAAGATGTTCGGACATGCGGAAGTAACCCTAATTACCCCCCCAGACCCCATTATTACTTGCCCAAAGGTAGTAAACTTTGTTCGTTGTTAAGCTTATTTTTTTTACACCGGGCAACTTATTAAGCCCGTTTGGCAACCAAAAAAGTGGCTTAGTCTAAGAGTTGTGAGCTTCATTTCAGTGCTATATCAATTAAGCTAGATAGAGCTGTTGGCTGACAAAAAATAAGAGGGAGATTATTTGCGACGATTGTGGCCTTTTGCAAGTAGCTTTTGAAAAGCATTATCTCAGAGTAGCGTTTGAGATTGGCGAATGAAGCGTATTTCATAATTCTCCGTTTTGCCCTTTAAATAGGCCAACCGAACCAAAAAAAACCTTCTTTCTTTTCCCAGCGTGAAAACCTTCCATGCCCGAGATTCTTCTTCTCAATTTCGCTCGTTGAAATCCGCACTAGGAGAAGACCAGGGTATTGGATTCTTTGCTCCCTGCTCAACATTCAACTAATTTATCTGATTGTGAGTTTCTCTTCTCGATCTATTTTTCAATTTTGTTTAGTCATATAGGTTAGGTGTCTGTTCCTTTTGTATGTTGGGATCTGTTAACTATGGCGGATGATTGCATGCGATTTCGGATTTGCCGTTGGCTACTTTACATTTGCTTCAAGTTTAGGGTTCTACAAGTTCTGTTTAATGGCTTCCTGAGTGTTTTTAAATCTTCTTTTGAAGCTTTTGCGTGCTCTTTCATCTGTGCTACATACTTTATTTTATTTGCTTGTTGGATCAACATTTTTTGATCCAAAGATGTACATTTTTTTGCCCAATGAGTATGATCTTATGAATTGTCCTTCCTTGTAATGCACATACAATATTTAACTATGTGTTATGCCAGAAACCTCTGGGAGCGAGTGGGCGGATTTTTTGATATGTTGTATAGATATGACAAATTTCTAATGCAAAAAGATTGGTAAAAATCTTTGCAAGTACACTTGTAGCAATCTGACTGCTTTATGGTAGACATGATTCTTTGAGCTATGCGACCATGTGATAGTACTGCCCGGGTATGAATCGTTCAGTTTTGTCGCGAATTTTCTTAGATTACAGGTTTTACTTCAATAGTTAGACGCTGAAAATGCCCTTAAATCCTGGGTTAGGACCCTATTTACTCGTTGGAATTTGTCATAAGACTTGATTATTATAGTTAGGATTACGAAAAGTTAGATTACGACGGATAAATTGTAAACCAATACAGCGTACACTGCATAAGGCATCAACCAGTACGAATATATTGTAGTGTGGTTCGTAAATTTAATCGGTTTTTCATCATTGTCTACTACTTCAGAGATTGACGAATAGGACATTATGATGGATGCTTCTCTGTGCAAGTTTACATCAACTTTTTCAAATCCTTGAGAACAATTCATTCAAAATTAAGTATGATGTGAGCCTATATGTCTATCAAAGTTACCATTGATATCAGACATCTCCTTAGGCATGCCTCGTATGCTCCCAATTATATAGGCACCATTGAATAATCTAATAATCATCTAATTCATGGTTCATTAAAGTGCCAACTAGCACTATTGAAAATTCATTGCCAATCAATTAGTTTGTGCTTAACTAGTACACGCATCCGAATCACATAATTAGTTTCCAGCTTTAGTTGATTAGATGCATATAAACATTATCTGAAAAGAGAGATCATTCTAGCCGGTCTACTATTTCGCAGGATTATTCGTAGAACCAGTACTTAATTCCTCAGTGGAAATCCTGAACAAATTAAGACAGGTATGCATGATATTATTGTATAACTTAGAACGAACAAGAATCATCCAATTACTATTTGCAAATGAAGTACATTATCAAAGTAGTTTGCCGAGATTGTATCTCTTGGCAGTCTAATATATATTATATATATATACTATATATATATAATAATAGTATATTATATTTTACTATACCTATTATATATATTATATATATATATACTAATATGAATATATATAACATATATTATACTATATATTATACATATATAATATATATAATCATATAATAATTATATAATAGTAGGCAACATATTAGGGAGAGAGAGAGAGAGGAAACTTACCTGTCAACGTTAACGTTGTAATGACTGCCACTAAGTTTCTTAGTCATGTGATGATCACTTGATGTGAGCTCACCTTATAGGTGATTCCGACTCGTCGTTGAACTTAATCTACCATATTCTAATGTAACCTCAACAAACACCAAAATTGGGGTGAACCACGTGGTTTGACCCCTTTATCCACTCGTACTCAATTTTAACGTTCTCGAATGAATTAGAAATTTAATTAACATGGCTGCGACGGAAGGGGTCAAAACCACGACGGGCGTCCTAATCACCCCAAAATTTGAACAAATGTTGTTGGAGGTTTTTTAGAATATTATTAAGATCAAGTTTTTAACGAAGCAGGATTATCTACAATGGCTAGCTCAATCAAGGGACCAAATCAATTACTAGAGAATACTTAGTGACGGTCCACTATAAGTGTCATAAGTTTCTCTCTCTCTCTCTCTCTCTTCTCATTCATACATAAATTATATGATATATTACTGTATATATATATAATAAATTTATATAAAATATAAATGATATATATTTATTATAATATTACTATACAGTATCTATATATATATATCTATATATATATATATATATATATACTATACTATACCTATATAATAGTATATTATGATATATATATATATAGAGACGAGAGAAAGACGATACGAGAGAGGAGAGAGAGAGAGATTAATGGGGTATCATTATGTCAATATGAGAGGAATTCTTACTGCATATACAATGATGTAGAGCAATCATTCCTACCAAGTGTATTTATGGCATTTCCGTCTTCTGCCTTACTTATACTTTGAGTGCGAGACTGTGCACACACATGTATATATGAGGAATCCTCTTATATTGACATATGTAATAATATCTTATAAATATAATACCTATAATATATATATATATATATATATATATAACACTAATATTTAGACCCGTGTAAAGTACGGTTCCTAAAAGATTTTCTGCAAATATTAAACATGTTACCAAAATAAAGTATTCTACTTTAGATATGAAGTACAATGGTGGAAGTGAACCGAATAATTAAAAACATTTTGGTTATTATTCATCTAGATTTTCGATCAAGTTAGATTCGATAACTACTTCATTAACCAAATTTCTAAAGATCAAATAACTATTCAAAACTAAAACCGAATTAGCACATATTGGTTACTTTTTCAGTGCATAAATGTGTGAAAATATTTATCTAAAAATTAAATTTGTAAAGTGAAATAAAGTTACCGTTTCATAACTGTGATGAACCGAGTTGACACTCCGATTCGATCCATCCATCATCATCTCTGATGTAATTAATCTCCAATCCCTAACCCACAAACAAACAAAACTATTAAAACTTAGCAACCAAATCTTCATTAAAAAAGCAAAAAAAGATTAACTAAATCAAATTTAAACATAAGGGTTGGTAACATGATCAGAATTAGAAATTATTAAGATTAACTAAATCAAAATTAATCGTTATAAATAGAAATTAGCATCTTCACCATGCTAAAATAACTAAATAATCCAAAAACCAACAATTTGAGGTGCAAAAAATTAGAATTTAGATCAAATTCTCCACCATGATTTATATATCAATCAATTCCTCTACAAAATAGATCTTTTGTTGGACTAATTAAAAGATACAAAAAATTAAGGTATCGATCTCTAAAGATCCTTCTTTATTGTTGGACTAATTAAAAGATACAAAAAATTAAGGTATCGATCTCTAAAGATCCTTCTTTACAGAAAGTGCAGCTAGCCAGAAAGCCCAAAAAATCTAATTAAGGTATCGATCTCTAAAGATCCTTCTTTACAGAAAGTGCAGCTAGCCAGAAAGCCCAAAAAATCTACTTTTGTCTTCTTTGGTTTAGTGCCTGTTCTTTTTTTAATGAATTTCTAAAAAAATCAGCGAAGTAAGGACTATGATCAGGAAGCAAAGCATGGTTACACCAACCGAAGCAATGTAATTATGTTGAAAAAGATCCTCAGTGTTGTAAAAAAGGAAGCAAAACCATTTTGAGGAAGAATTGTTCAAAGAACCAATTAGCTAAAAGGAAAAAAGTAGTGCTCCTTCTATTTTAATTCATTAAAACAAATGACGCAAGATGGAATTGTTGGATAGGCTTTAGCTTCCTTCGGGTTTGCTTTGTAATGCTCTATTGAGTTTCTGCTCTAATGATTGTTGGAATTAGGGGTGAAGCAGTTCTATTTGAGGGAATTATGCTAATCAACATGAAGCTATCTTCCACTTTTGTGCTAGTTAACTCTCTTGATATAAAAGGAGATTGTCCTGGGTGAAGGACAATGAATTTTCCATGTGAAGTGGAGTATCTTCGACTCTACACAACTAAGATGATCAATTAAAGCCTACATCATAAGCATTGGAATCCTCAAGACTAATAAAGATGGAAACTGCCATCCAATCTTGAGTATAGAACAAATGCCAACTTGAACTTTGGTCAAATGATATGATGCAATCATAAGAGACTCACTCTATGAAGATTGTGATATGATCTTCGATGAAGCCACTCAATTACATGACGATGTGTGTCATTACATTGTACAAAGGGCAAGATACATATGCTAATTTTTGTCAATCTTTTGAACTCGTAGTCATGTTGTGCATGTTATATCCCGTATCGTATGGTCTTCTATGTATCAATAACCATTATAATCATAACACTTGCTTCCCTTGTCTGCTTTGATATCTTAATGATATGCTTTCTCTACTACTTGTTCTTTTTCATTATATTATCTACAATAATGACTCTTTAAAACAAAAGTTTTATATTGTAAATAAACTTTTATGAGAAACACATGTATTTTTATTTTCTATTCGTAAATAATAAGTTTATACGAAAATGCAATGCCAACAACAGTGTAGTAAATGAAGTATATAAGAACTTGCCAAATGCCAATGAAAAACCAATCAAAACAATATGCTAAAAATACTAAATATAATTGAGAAGCATATTTATCGGTAGCTAGTATAGCAAAAGATCAACAAGGGCCCCTAATGAACCATAAATTAGAAAGCATTTGCCTTTTTTTGTCACACAAGATTCAATGAAGCTAAAGTTTATGGCTGGCTTCAAATGATTCCTCATTAGTCTCCATCTTAAAAAAACACGATTCAACTCCATATTAATGAAAATAAACCAAAATTCAACAAAAAATTATAAAAATAAAAATTACCTTACACCCATCAATCCCAAACAGGAACAATCTAACCCCATTAGCCCTCAAGAACTCCGAATTCACCTCCGGGTACGACTCCGAGCAAAGACATCTTCACCAATCCACAATCGAATGAACAAAACCCATACACCAAAATCAATCAAAATCTCAACTTTAACCCAAAAAAAATTCAACCAAAAACAATAAAAACTTACAAAATTGAGCGAAGCCTCAAGCTTGCAAGAAGCTGAAGTTAGCAGTATCAGGAAACCCCGACTGAAATACCCCATCTCTAGCAGCTCCTCCCCATCTCTAGCAGCGGTAACCTCACCGCCCAAAGAAGAGTAGAAAGCTTTGTCAATGATCAATAACATAATTAAAAAAAACGGTCAAAAATGCCACAAAAGAACGGCTTCTTAACCTACATAAACGGGTGAGAAAGAAAAATGGGAAGAGGACCTACCAGCGAACTTGTCCTACAAATTCAAGGGCGACACGATCTCCGAGGTCTGAGGACGACAGATGAAGCATTTGATGATGGAGACGTCGGAGGAGGAGAGGGGGTATCAGCGACAAAAGAAGGGGTGGTTCTAGGGATTTGTTTGGCGGTCAGAGATATCATCGACGCTGGGAACTAAGATTGATGATAAAGCGGTGGAGTTCTCCATTGTTTTTGGGTTTAGATTTGGTTGGGTTCAAAGAGAGAATGGAGATTGGGGGAAGTTGAGAGAGAGAGAGAGAGAGAGAGAGAGAGAGAGAGAGAGAGAGAGAGAGTTTGGAGAATGTCGTAACGTGGGAAGTTTGGGAAATGGGCGTGGGAGAGAATTTCGGCTGAGTTGGCAAATCCCAGTGATTGGTCCAAAGTGATTTACTGTTCATTAAGTTCTCCTTCAGTATTCTCCTTTAGTTAAGAAGAAGTAGATT